>NW_007246694.1:35327-64639 GCF_000164805.1 Carlito syrichta | reverse complement strand
GAGAAAGATGGACTTCTCCCCAAATCATTTTACAAAGCTAACATCACATTGATACCCAAGCCAGGTAAAGACCCAACAAAGAAAGAGAACTAAGGCCAATATCTTTGATAAACATAGATGCTAAAAGTCTCAACAAGATCCTAGCAAACCGGATTCAACAATACATCTTAACAATCATCCATCATGACCAAGTAGGCTTCATCCCTGGGTTGCAAGGCTGATTCAACATTTGTAAAACCATAAATGTAATTAAATACATCAACAGATGTCAAAACAAAAACCACATGATTATATCATAAGATGCAGAAATAGTTTTTGATAAAATCCAGCACCCCTTCTTGATAAAAACCCTCGAACATCTAGGCATACAGGGAACATATCTCAAAATAGTAAAAGTCATCTATGGGAAATCCACAGCCAGCATACCCCTAAATGGATAAAAATTGGAACCATTTCCCCTGAAAACTGGAACAAGACAAGGATGCCCACTCTCACCCCTTCTGTTCAATATAGTATTGGAATTCCTGGCTAGAGCAATCAGAGAAGAGAAGGCAATCAGGGGTATCCAAACAGGAAAAGAGGAAGTCAAGTTATCTCTCTTTGCAGATGACATGATTGTGTATCTTGAAAACCCAAGAGAATCTGTCAAAAACCTCCTTACACTGATAAAGGCTTTTGGCAAAGTCTCAGGATATAAAATAAATGTACAAAAGACAATCGCATTTCTTTACACCAATAATAAACAAATAGAAACCCAAATAAATAGCACAATTCCATTCACAATAGACACACAAAAAAATGAACTACCTTGGCATCTTCCTAACCAGAGATGTGAAAGACTTTTACAATGAAAACTGCAAAACTCTGCTCAAAGAAATCAAAGATGAAATAAACAAGTGGAAAAATATCCCACGCTCATGGGTTGGAAGAATCAACATTGTGAAGATGTCCATCTTACCTAAGGCAATCTACAGATTCAATGCAATACCCATCAAATTACCAGCAACATTCTTCTCAGACCTAGAAAAAACAACACAGGAATTCATATGGAAACACAAACGACCAAGAATAGCCTGAGCAATCCTCAGCAAAAAAAAAAAAAAAAAACAAAAAAAAAACAAAGCAGGTGGTATAACATTACCAGACATCAAACTTTACTATAAAGCTACAATCATCAAAACAGCTTGATATTAGTATAGGAACAGGCATAGAGATCAATGGAATAGAATTGAGATTCCAGAAGCAAATCCTCAATTTCTCAACCAACTCATCTTTGACAAAGCCTCCCCCACCTACCACTGGGGAGAGGAGAACCTATTCAGTAAATGGTGCTGGGAAAACTGGTTGACCACATGCAGAAGATTGAAACAGGACCCCTATCTATCCCCATACACAAAAATTAACTCCAAATGGATCAGAGACCTAAATGGAAAACCTGAAACCATAAGAACCTTAGAAAATGAAGGACATACCCTCATGGAAATTGGAACTGGCATCCAATTCCTGAGCAAAACCTGAAACCCCCAGGCCATAAGAGATAAGATAGACAAGTGGAACCTCATTAAACTGACAAGCTTCTGCAAAGCCAAAGAAACCATCAAGAGAGCTGGGAGACAGCCTACAGACTGGGAAAAAGTATTATCCAGTGACAGGTCTGACAAAAGCTTAACATCTTGGATCTACAAGGAACTCAAACGTGCTGAAAAGAAAAAAACAAACAACCACATTATAAAATGGGCAAAAGATATAAACAGACACTTCACAACGGAAGTCATCCGAGCAGCCAACAGACACATGAAGAAATGCTCAACGTCACTATTCATCAGGGAGATGCAAATCAAAACCACACTGAGATACCACCTAACTCCAGTCAGAATGGCAATTATCAATAACTCAAAATATAACAGTTGCCGGAGAGGGTGTGGCTAAAAGGGAGCACTTCTACACTGTTGGTGGGAATGTAAACTAGTGCAACCTCTGTGGAAAGCAGTGTGGCGATTCCTAAAAGCTCTAAATATCAACCTCCCATATGACCCTGCAAACCCCCTACTGGGAATATACCGTGAAGAACTCAAATCACTCTATCAGAAAGACACCTGCACACGAATGTTTATTGCAGCATTGTTCACAGTAGCAAGAATCTGGAACCAACCTTGCTGTCCCTCAAAAGAGGACTGGATTTAAAAAATGTTGTACATATACATGATGGAATACTATGCAGCCATAAAAAAGAACAAAATCATGAATTTCGCAGCAACCTGGATGGAACTAAAGTCTATAATACTGAGTGATCTCTCACAGAAACAAAGATCTGAGTATCACATGTTCTCACTCATGATAGTGGACCTTAATCATCCAATGTATTACCATAAGAAAATGACTCACAGTGCTGAGAAACTATTGGGGGGAGAGGGAAAGGGTGATGGGATTAATGGTAGTAAACATCTGTCTGGGGACGGGGAGACACCTCTTATCAACAAGGGTGCCTGAACAAAGCATATTTGTATACCTAACCCTTAACTGTACCCCACAATATCATAATAAAAAATATTGATTATTAAAAAAAATAAATAAATGTTGTGCGCTTAACTAAAAGAACCTCAAAATATATAATGGTTACATTCTTATAATTAGAAAGAAGAAGCAACATATACATATACCATCTTATTAGGAAAATTAAAATAATTCTCAGTATTGATTGTCCAAGCAGACAAAAAGCAATATAGGTTTAGCAAATTTTAACAGTACATTATCTAGCATGACCTGACCAGACTTGGAATCTTCTGAACACGGAGCCTTATGCAATTACACAGGTCACATGTTCGTGAAGCACACCCTATGTATAGAACATTTATGAAATTTGACCACATTGTGAGGCATAAAATAAGTCTCAACACATTTCGAATGATTCATATCAAACAGACCACATTCTCTCAATATTTTCCAATTAAATTAGAATTCATTCATGAAAAGATAATTAGAAAAACACCCTTATGCTTGGGAAAAACAAACACTTCTAAATAACTTGTATGTCTAAAAAAATTGCAGCTCGTGCCATTGAAAACCTTGCTGATGTCGGTGTTATATTCCCCAGGAATCCTGGCCAGGGGCTGTGGTGAAGTCTGCTGCTGTCCCTGGAGCCACTCCTATTGCTGGTCACTTCAGTCCTGGAACTTCCCCAGCCAGATCCAGGCAGCCTTCCGGCTGGAGATTAGTGATCCCAGGGCAGACCACCAGCCTCTCACAGAGGCATCTTATGTTCACCTCCCTACATCGTTCTGTGTAACACGGATTCTCTTCTGTATTCTGTGTAACATTGCCACCCCTGCAACAATAGGGGAGTTCACTCTGTGAGTCTGATGTGGCAGATGCTGACTTGGGAAGTTCTGTGCATGCGTGGCACCATTTCCCAGGAACACCCATGATCTCTACTTCTACAGAGATCCCAAAGAGATTGAAAAGGAAGAGCAGGCTGCTGCAGAAAAAGTTGTGGCCAAGGAGGAAGTTCAGGGTGAATGGACGGCTCCAGGTCCCAAGTTTACTGGTCCCTACTCAGTCTGAGGCTGCAGAGAGGTTGGAAGGTGACAGGTGCCTCTGTGCCAATTTAGCAAATCTCTGCAGAAGACTGAGTGCTCAGCCACAGAAGACTGGTCTGCAGCTCCCCCTGCTCAGGTCACTGAATGGGTAGAGACAACCACTGAGTGGTCTTGAGCTGTTCTTCCACAGATTCATAAAAAATAACATCAGCTTCTAAAAGAAAAAAGAAAAGAAAATTAAAAAAAATTTAGAACACAAGTATGTAAATACTGCATATCAAAACGTGTACAGAAGACAGAATAATCAACTCCAAAGATGGTCACGCCCTAATTCCTGAAACCTTTGTTTATATGACCTTACATAGCCAAAGGGAATTTGCAGATGTGATTATGTTTAATATTTCAAGAATGGAGTTTATTCTGGATTATCTGTGTGGGAATGAAGTAGGAAGGCCAAAAACAGAGAAAGAGATGTGACCATGGAAGGAAAGCTTGAAGTGATACAAGGAAAAACCCATGAGTCAAGGAATACAGGTTGCTTCTAGAAGCTGAAAAAGCAAGGAAATGGAATCTCTCCTAGAACTTTCAGGAAGAACAATTTCATATCTATATCTTGAACTTAGGACTTCTGACTTCCAGTAATGTAAGATAACGAAGGAACAAAGTTTATGGTAATTTGCTTTAAGCAAATTGTTTTAAGCAACAAAGTTCATGGTAATTCACTTTAGCAACAATAAGAAGCTAATATAATGATTCATGAAACTAATTCAGTGCTTACAGTAAGTATTTTATTCTTATAACCTTAATGCCTATATTAAAAATGAAGAATAAGGATGACAAAATAATGAAAATAGAAAAGTAACAAATAAACAAGCAAATCAATAAATCAAGAAATAATTTACATGTGTTAATTATCTTGAAAGATTGATAAAATTGATAAAATTTGAGAATTGGAAATATAATAAGAAATTATGATTAATTTAATGACATTAGATATGGAAACAGATTAATGGACACATTTCTGCAATACTCTGTTCCAATCTAACTCAATAATTTTTTTTAATCTTATAACAATTAAAGATATTTATCAATATTCTTAGATAATTCTACTAAGAAAAAGCAAGCCAGGTGATTTTATCATAACTTATTCATGATAGCACATTAATTTTTTTTAAAAAAACACAGTATTAACAAGAGGAAAACAATGTTTAAAAATTATAAAATCATTACCAAGAAATGCAAAGATACTTTAATATTTGAAGACCAATTAATGAAATTCACTACATTAAACTAATAAGGAAGAAAAAACTTGACAATTCTCTCAATGGATTCAGAAGCAGTCTGAATGATGATTAAGCACTCAGTCATATTAAAAAAAGAAAAAAAGCGACTGTGCATCCTACAGGCCAGTCCAGGCTTCTGTGCCTTTGGAGTAACCTGCTCTCTGCTCTCTGTCATTTCAATAAACTAGTTTTCATTTTCCAACTGAAACTCCAGTGATGCACATATGCTGTTCTACCTTTGGAGTAGCCATCTTTCTGCTTTACTTTAATTTTCCATAAAAAAAGAAAGAAAACTCCTACAAGTGAGGGAGAACTACTTTAAACTTCTAAAAGTTATTAAAAAACAAAAATGACAGAAGACTTGATACTTCGTGGTGCAATTTTAAAGTTGTAAAATTTAAGATTGGACAAAACAAGGTATTTATTATCACCCGGTATTTACTATTACCATCTCCATTCAACTCTGTATTGAAAGTCCTGAACAATGTAGGAAGATGGGAACAAAGATAATAAAAAGTAACAATTGGAAAGGGGATCAAAAAAAAAAGAAAAAGAAAAAAAGTTGCAGCTCATATGATTGTCAAAGTAGAACTCAAAAGAATATATAAAGATAATTGATTGGATTTAAAGAATTTAGTTGAGCATGAAAACAATTGATCAAAACAGTTGTTTCTATGTACGCCAGGAACAAGCAGTTAGGAAAGGCAAAGCATAACATGCAAATTGGCATCATCATTTAAAATAACAGAGAACTGAGATGAGAGGATTGGCTGAGCTCAGGGCTTCAAGATCGGCCTGGGCAATTTGGTGAGATCTCGTCTCTACAGTAAATGAAAAAATTAGCCAGGCATGGTAGCATGAGTCTCCAGCTACTTGGAAGGCTGAGGTGGAAGGATTGCCTGAGCCTGGCAGGTAGAGCCTGTGGTGGCCATGATCATGCCACTGCACTCCTGCCTGAGTAACAGAGTGAGATTCCAATTCAAAAAATAAAAAAATTTAAAAAAATTAGAGAATAAATCTAATAAAGTTGTGAAAGAACTTTATAAAGAAATTATTATACTTTATTGGAAAACACAAAAGGAGACCTAAAAAATAAATAAAACATACCACAGATGGGCCTAAATGTTATAAAGAGGATGTCACTTCTTTCCCAATTAATTCATAGATTTAATGTAATTCTAATACAATTTCCAACATTAGGGTGTGTAATTTGTCACAATGATTTGAAATTTTTTTTGAAGTGAAAGGTTCCCAAATATATGAAACATCATTGAAGACAATAGTAAGTTGGGGCATACCCTTTATTAAGGTAATAGGGTCTTCTTCCCAGTTGTTTTAAAGAAAATTATAGTTATTGGCCTGGATGGAAAGAATTAGGCTAGGTGGCTTATTGCATTAGTTCAAAACCAATCACTTTATGTGAAAATGTCTCTATTAGTAAAGCTTTAAAATATTACAAGGAAGAAATAAAGTTCAGATACATTCATTAATCAGATTTATGCAATCCAGAGGATCTGAAATCTCAAAAGATCACCTTTTCTTTTTATATTTAGAGAATATGCTCTAGGACACTTAGAGTGAGGGAGAGAGTCCTCTCTTATTTTCTCACTGGTTGTTTCCCATGGTTACCGATTTTTCCTATATCATGTAGCTCATTACAATCACTCTGGGTACCTGCAACTTCTATTCTCTGTGTGGTCTCTTTTCTAATTCTCAATGCATATTAAATATAAGTGTTCCACATAATAGAATTAATGAAAGATTTGTGAGTGACACACAAGCAGGAACCAATGAGAAATTCGACCTTAGAATTCACCATTCAGAAATATCTTGTTTTCCTCTGCCTATATTTCTTCTCAGTCCATGTTGTGGTGCCTCTTCTTTTTCTTTTTTTTTTATAATCAATATTTTTTATTGTGATATTGTGGGTTACAGTTAAGGGTTAGGTATACAAATATGCTGCATTCAGGTACCATTGCTGATAAGAGGTGTCTCCCCATCCTCAGACAGATGATTATTACCATTAATCCCATCACCTTTTCCCTTCCTCCCCTCCCATAGTTTCCCACCACTGTCAGTCATTTTCTTACGGCAGTATGTTGGATGATCAAGGTCCACTATATGAGTGAGACCATGTGATACTCAGATCTTTGTTTCTGTGAGAGGTCACTCAGTATTATAGAGTCTAGTTCCATCCAGGTTGCTGTGAAATTCATGATTTTGTTCTTTTTTATGGCTGCATAGTATTCCATCGTGTATATGTACCACATTTTTAAAATCCAGTCCTCTTCTGATGGACAACATGGTTGCTTCCAGGTTCTTGCTATTGTGAACAATGCTGCGATAACCATACCTGTACAGGTATCTTTTTGATAGAGTGATTTGAGTTCTTTAGGGTAAATTCACAGTAGGGGGATTGCAGGGTCATATGGGAGATTGATATTTAGAGCTTTTAGGAATCGCCACACTGCTTTCCACAGAGGTTGTACTAGTTTGCACTCTCACCAACAGTGTAGAAGTGCTCCCTTTTCGCCACACCCTCTCCAGCAACTGTTATTTTTTGAGTTATTGATAATTGCCATTCTGACTGGAGTTAGGTGTTAATGTTTATTTTTATTCCACTGTGGTCCGAGAAAGTGCATGTAAAATTTTAGTCCTTTTAAATTTGCTTATGTTTGATATATGGCCAAATGTGTGGTTGATCTTAGAATATGTTCCATGTGGTGATGAGTAGAATGTGTATTCTGTGGTCTTTGGATGGAGTGTTCCATAGGTATCAATTAGGTCCATTTGGTCAAGAGTCGCATCAAGGTTCCGGATCTCATTGCTGATTTTTTGTCCTGATGATCTGTCTAGGATTGTGAGTGGGGTATTAAAGTCCCCAGTTATGATGGTGTTAGAGTCAATATCTTTCTGTAGTTTTCCTAGAAGTTGCTTTATGAAAGCTGGCACACCTATGTTGGTTGCATATATGTTTAGGATAGATATTTCTTGATGATGGAGTGAACCTTTTATCATTATGTAGTGGCCCTCTGTATCTTTTGTAATTTTTGATAGCTTAAGTGGTGTTTTTTCTGAAATTAGGATCGCGACTCCTCCTTTCTTTTGTGTTCCATTCACCTGAAAACTTATATCCCATCCTCTTACTTTGAGTCTGTGCATGTCCTTTCTAATGAGATGGGTCTCTTGAAGGCTGTATATTGTTGCCTGGTGATGTTTTATCCATTTTGCCATTCTATGTCTTTCCAGAGGTGCATTTAGTCCATTCACATTCTAATTATTGAAATTTGAGAGTTTGTCCCTATCATAGCGTTCTTATAGAGTTGTTCTTCCACTTGGTTTTTTGTCTTTCTTTTGGTTTTGGGGTTGGTTCATGTGTATTTTATTCTTTTTCCTGTACTCTTGTGGAGAACATTGTTCATTTTTCCTTTCCTTCTGTGTTTAGTACTCTCTTAAATGTTTCATGCAGAGGTGGTTTGGTGGCAGCGTAAGTTCTTATGGATTGGATATCTGGGAAAGATTTTAATTTTCCCTCTCTGATGAAGCTTGACTTGGTTGGGTAGGTTATTCTGAGTAGGTTGAAATTGTTTATATTTTAGGACTTTGAAAAAAGGTCTCCAAGCTCTCCTAGCCTGCAAGGTTTCTGTAGATAAATCTGCTGCTATTTTAATTGGTCTTCCATGGTAGGTGATCTGGCCTTTTTCTCTTGCTGCCTTTGGGATTTTTTCTTTTATGCCTACTTTGTTTAGGCGAATTATTATGTATCTAGGAGTTGGTCTTCTCATTTGGTGTCTTGCAGGGGTTCTCGGAATCTCTTGTGTTTGAATTTTTGCATCATTGATTAGATAAGGGAACATTTCTTGAATGAGCTCATGGAAAGTTTTTTGCTTATGTGTGATCTCTGTCTCTCTTTTTCCCTCAGGAAGGCCAATTACTCTTAGGTTTGGTCTCTTGATGAAATCGCTCATCTCTTGAAGGTTTTGTTCTGTCTTTTTGAGCTTGTTTTCTGTGTTTTTAAGAGTTTGGTTTAGTTCTATATTTTGGTCCTCAAGCTCTGAGATTCTTTCTTCTGCTTGGGTAATTCTGCTTTCCATGCTTATCAGTTTGTTATTTATTTCATTCACAGTATTCTTTATTGTTGTTATCTCTGATATCAGCTCCTTCCTAGTTTCTCCTTTCTCTCCTCAATTCTTTTTAATCTCTCCATTAATGTCTTGAAGTCTAGGTTTGTAGTTGGGACCAGTCATTCTGGGGGTTCTTCATTGTTTGCATTCCGAAGTCAGTTTTCTCAGTGTCTGCCCTCCCAGGGGTCTGGGAGAGACCCATATTCTTCTTTTGTTTTTTCTTCATTTGTGTAGATTTTTCTCTCTCTCCCCCTTTCCCTCCCCTTCTTCAATTTCATTTTTCAGGGAAGGTAGGGTTGCTTTTGTTTCACTTTGCAATCTCCTGTTCTTCCTTATGAGGTACCTCTGGCTTTGTTCACTTTTGAGGTTGGAGTGTGGGCTGCGGTCTGTACTTTTTGCAGTTTTGAGGTTTAATTGAGGGGGAAGCTGTGACTCAGAATCTATATGCTGATTCCAGCATCCACCAACAGGTGTATGAGCACACTGGAACCTATTTCCCACTGCCTTACAATCTGTCTGTGCAGCGGTATGTAGGTTTCGTCCCTGGATCAAAAAGAGGTACAAAAGAGGTAAATAATGGAGGAAGGGGGGGGGTCAATAGGAAGTTAGAAAGAGAGGAGAATGAGAGGGAATACAGTCATGTATACCAACTAACAGGTGAAAAAGAGACACAAGGCCGAAGAGAAGTGAAGAAAACACATGAGCAAAATTCCCTAAAAAATACTGGTAGCTACACAGAGAGACCAATAAAATCATGAAACAGATAGTGTAAGTCAGAAAGCAAACAAAATTGAGCAAAACAGTCAAAATGATAAAATCAGAAGTCAAAATAAGAGATCAGACTAGCTCTGGAATCTTTCCTGAGTGTCTAAAGTCTCTTCAGCTCTGATCTCCAGCCTCTCCCCTTTGTTTTCCTTGCAGGCAGTTAAATTTACTGGCAGCTTGGGTTTTTTTTTTAGCCTGCTGCCTGAGAGGTCTGTGATGCTTAGTTGCCTTTGTCTGATTCAGCATATGGGAGGGCCTTTGTCTCCTGTTTTTCACGTTACCTTAGGAACTGAGGTGGAGGCTGCTGATAAGTTGGTGGGACAATGCAAATCTGCCTAGAGAATGGCCGAGGTGGCAGCTTTACTTTTGTGGATCTTTTCTCTCCGCTCATCTGGGTCTCTAGGCAATTCACTATGACGGACTGTGGTGGCAGGAGGCACCAGGGATCAGCTGCACAGCTGGGCACTGGATCTAGTGTGCCACCAGCAGGCTGGGGTGGAGGAGGAAGTTGGGAGTTCCCTCCTCTGGAGCTGAGAGCCTCTGATCAGCACCTCCTTAAGATATACTGTTCCTGTACACAAGCATAGGGTCACAGACTGCGTGCCGCAGCCAGGGTGGGCCCAGAGCTCCAGAACTCCAAAGCTCCAAAGGGCAGGCGGTGGGTGGCGAGAGTAGCCCTGGGTCCCTCACAGAATATTTCAGCCAGAAATGGGACCGGTATCTCTGAGAGGGGCGGGCACCCAGAGCCTCCCTGAGTGACTGGCAGCTTGGTGCTGCGTGCTGTGTGAGACGATGTAGCCAGGGAGGGAGCCAAGATCCGGGACTCCCATGCAGGTGGGAGTCATGTACAGTGGAGCAGCAGCAGCCGGGGGCAGCAATATCCGGTCCTGTATGGGACCGAAGTTCTCCGGGCCTTGGACCAGTGCAGCTGGCAGTGCGCAGGGGGGTGGGGGAAGAAAAGTAAGAGTCTTTCTGGGAACTCACGTTTGGAGAATCTCACAAATCCACCTATGCTGTCGCCACCTTACCAGAACTCTGCCTCTTCTTTTTCTTCCAAGTTCTGCCTAGATTTCACTGACCTATCTTCCCCTTCAAATTCAAGTTCTCTTGTTCCACCCCCATTTTGCAGTCTCTTATGTATACTTCATAGACATATAAATAAATTAATTCACAAATGAGTAATTTTAATAAAATGTTGATTGGCGACATACAAGATTCTTTGGAAGCAGACAGCCACGGGTAATCTAGCCTAACTTCTCTTCACTTCCCTGAGTAAGTCTGAGAATGAGTAGGAGTAAGCCACACAAAGGGAAGAAAGATGTATAAGGAAGAGTTTCCACAGTAGGAGGAAGGAATCTGTAGAAAAGAGCACGGCATGATTTGAGAAGTGAAAGAATTTCAATGTAACTGGAGTGTGGCATGAAACAGAACAAGTACAAATAGCTAAAGCTTTGCTAAATTGACAATGAATTGCTAAAGGGTTAAGATGCAGAATTGAAAACTTTTAGTAGGTTCCAATTAGCTTTGTTTTAAATGGTGAGCACTATAAGCCATTCTTCCTCTGGAGTCTCTTTCCAAAAAAAAAAAAAGCGTGAGGCCACAAAAGCGGTCTAAAATGTTTAATCTTAGGAGATTATGAATGCCATTTGGAAACTGAATCAAATAATTAATCTTATATAAAGCCTCTACAAGAGTCAGCATTCAACTCTTAAAGTAAAGTGAAAATATCTACCCCAACCTGGTGCATCTTAATAATGAATATATTTTTTTAAAACTACATCTCAATTTCATCTTTGTAACCTTTAAAATATGCCAAATAATTTTTTTGTTCTCTCATCTGTATTGTTATTGTCTATAATAGAGCAAAGTATTCCACCAAAACACAGTCAGATAGGTCAAATTGCATGATTACATGATCTGGCATCAGGTAAACAAGCCAAAAATGGAAAAAGAGGAAGAAGGAGACAATTTGAGAGTAATAGTGAGAAAAGGAAAAGCCAAACAATTTGCTAAATTGAAAATTTTTGCTTTAATGATAATAGTAAAATTATTATGTGTAGAGATATGGGGATTTTTTGTTATAAACACAGCCTTAGACACAAATTATATGAACGCTATTAACACATCTTTTGCTCTGTTTATGTGATCTTCAAATTACAAATCTAATTGTACCAAATAGAAGCATGAATATAAATACACAGAAACTCACAAAATAAAAAAGATATGGAAAGTTAATAATAAAGTGTTCACTTTAAGACAGCATTAAATGTAAAATACCATAATGCATACATTGCACATAAAACATGCAAAATCAAGTAATTTTCATAATTGCCATTTTTTATTAGAAATGCATCCAGAAATAGGTTCATCAGTTCAGCAAAAGTATTTTATTTTCAAGATTTTGGTAAATAAGTAGGTAATTTTTTTCTATGATATATCTATTTTGCCATCCAGGCTATATTTAAAAGCTTGAGAAGAAAAGATGAAAAATTATTTTGCTTACTGTGGTAATACAGCAAATAAAAATTGCTTAAGAATGTATTAAATCTACAATAACAGCAGAAAGCTTGAGAAACCAGTAATGTCTCCATTACTCACTTCAAAAGACAGCCAGAGAGAAATTGCCTCAATGTGGTAACCATCTGCTGAAGATGTGATAACAAATAGGGACTTTTTCAATGCGTCGGTGTAAATAATAGGTCAATTCAAGATCACAAGATTTTAAGAAAGCAAAATCAGAAATTCTCCAAAAGATTACTTAAGGGTCAAAGAATCCAACTCTTCATTTATTTATTTATTTTTAATTGAGGGTCGTCTCACTTTATTGCCCAGGCTGGCACACAGTGGCATGATCACAACTCATCGTAGCTTTGACCTCCTGGGCTCAGGCGATCCTTTCACTTCAGCCTTCCAAGGAGATGGAACTACAGGGGTGCCCACCATCTCTGGATAATTGTTTTAAAATTTTTTTTATAGAGACGAGATCTTACCATGTTATCTCGGCTGCTCTCAAACTTCTGGGTTGAAGTCATCCTCTCACCTCAGCCTCCCAAAGTGCTGGGATTACAGGGTAGCCACAGCACCTGGTCAGGATCCTACTCTTGCAAAGAATGTGTGGACAAAGAGAAATTTCTATGCTCTTTACATTCCATAAAAATAAAGTTGAATAAATATTATCAGTCTAACACTATATGGCAAGATAGACAGCAGCATACTTTGATGGAAAATAAAGAAGGAAAACATTCACAGAAGCTTCCACCCAAAGTTTATTTCAGATATATCTAGATAAATGTTCTAATAGCTTTATAAAAGATCATAGTGCAGGGGTTGAAGATTAAAATTTTAACCTACTATCAATTCTGCTTCATAGGGCATGATTTAGTCCATGTTTTATTCTTCTTAGTACATGCTAGTCATACTTTGTGAATGGCTCAAATATGTGAAAGTTTCTTAAATATGTGAAATTTTGTTATTATTGATTCCATTGACAACTATATTTCTGGATATTTAAAAAGAAATTATAGCTCAAGATTCCCTTGTAAAACTTAAATGAGACTTAGAGTTGCTCAAGTTGTGAAATATACTGCTTATATTCTAAAATATTCTGAATACAAAAATAAAAATGTAGTATTTTCTTTCTTTTTCTATCTTCCTGACCCAGCTTATTCATCTTATGTTGTAGGTTGTTCTAGAGGCCTCTGTGTTTCCATGAAAAGGACTCTGACTTCTCCTAAGTTGCTTTTCTAGCACTATATTTTTTTCCTGAAAGCATCCTTTTGATATCTCAGTTTACTAAAATTCACATTTTCATTTTTCTTATCTCAAAATGGAGATAAGTGTTAGTAATATGCACTTATTGGAATGTAAGTTGTACCTTTCACACGTAATATTACATAGATTCTATATAGCTGTGTGTGTGTGTTCTTCAATATATATCCTTCCCAATCATGGGAAATCTTTTTTAACTTTATTTACTTATACATTGTTAAATTGACAAATACGATTGCATGTACTTGCCGTGTACAACACAATGTTTCTTGACCCTCACTTTATGGTGAAAAAAGATACAGAAACGTTGATATACAAATATAGTGTGCTCTAAATGGTATTTATTTTAAATAAGTAGCATTTTGTACTTGATTTACATGTTAAAAGCATTAGCTTTTACAGATTTAACTTTTGAATATTTGACTTTTTGAAAATCTATCTGACTGGGTGAAGTGGCTCAATCCTGTAATATCAGCACTTTGGGAGGCTGAGGCGAGAGGATTGCCTGAGCCCAGGGGTTCAGGACCAGTCTGGGCAACTTGGTGAGACCTTGTCTCTACAATATATAAAAAAAATTAGTTGGGCATGGTAGTGTACACCTGTAGTTCCAGCTACTTGGAAGGATAAGGTGAAGGGATCGCCTGGGACCAGCAGGTCAATGCTGGAGTGGCCATGAGCGAGCCACTGCACTCCAGCCTGGGTAACAGAGTGAGACTCTAACTCAAAAATATATATAAAAAATAAAAATTTTGAGTCATTAATTTATAAAAATAAGTGGGATAGGAACCCAACTAGCTGGGTTTTTTGTTAGCCAATTAACCAGCCCAACTAAAGTAGCACTTGTTACCATCATCCCTAGTTTAAAGAGGAAAAAGCAATTTCAGAAAGGTTGTATATTATGCTTAAGTTCAAACAAGTACTTAAATAAAATAACTGAATTGAAGTAAAAAACAAAATCCATGGCATGAAAAGCTATGGGTCAACAATTCTGGCACTGCTGTACAAGAATTCTAAATAATTTAACTGAAAAATTAAGTAAATTGATGGCTGATGGGAAGAGCCCGATTTCTTGCTGTTACAGTGGGAGTTTCCAAATAAGCAAGGAGATAAAGCTAAAATGATCCATGCGGTAATGAATTAGAGTTGGAGACATCAGTATAAATTAAGTTGGAGACATCAGGATGAGACATCAGTATGAATCAGTTTATCTTCATAGATACAGATGGATACTCACAGAAATATTTACAGCTGTATCTGTAATTGGGTTAGCGTTAACACATATATTTCCTTGCTTTGTTAGCTGAGAGGGCTTGGAAGCAATGACACTCTAAGAGCCACAGGCACACGTAGCACCCAAATCTTGATTTCTAAAAGCATTTTCCAATTAAAACAACCAGGGCTCTTTGAAGAAATGACTGATTGTAGGACTGGGGCAAGAATATGCAACATGAGCCTTGAGCATCTTCCAGTGCCAGAAAATAAGGAAGTGTCTCCCTCCAAAAAACATTGCTGAGGATATGTCAAAGAGGAGTCAACTGAAAATTAGAAGAATGACCAAAGCTGGAACAACTTGAGAACAAAATGAAGTGGTATATTATAACCCAACTTATAAACTAAATATTCAAGTCCATATTGATTAAATACATGATTGAACAAATAAATCACTGGAGATGGAATGACAAATCTCCTAGGCAAAAGGAGCTCAAGTTCTGGAGACCTCTGTGCTATAATGAAAAGGACTCTGAATTCTGATAAGTTCCTTTTCTAGCACTAGTGGGGTGATGGGTACAGATCTCTTCAACATTGCACTACTTATATAGATATTCCTTCCTCTAAAAGGTGGAGCATAACTACACAGTGCAGAAGTATAGACTGTACACAGAGACTTCATTTCAAAAACTATAGTGAGGCTGGATATGGTGGCTCATGCCTGTCATCCCAGCACTCTGGGAGGCAGAGGCAAGAGTATTGCCTGAGCCCACGGATTCGAGGCCAGCCTGGGCAACTAGGCGAGACCTCGTCTCTACAATTAAAAAAAAATTAGCTGGATGTAGTAGTGCGTGCCTGTGGTTCCAGCTACTTGGAACACTGAGGCAGAAGGGTCACCTGAGCCCAGCGGATTGAGGTTGCAGTGGCCATGAGCATGCCATTGCACTACAGCCTTGCCAACAGAGTGAGACTCCCACTAAACAAACAAAAAAACAAACAAAACAAAACAAAATAAAACAAAAACTATAGTGTGGAAAGAGGAGGAGGAAGAAGGGTAATTTTGCAATAAAGAAACCTGAAAAATACTATCTCAGTCAACTGATCTGAGTCAACATAAAAAAGTGATCGACTATGTTTATAGTATGTATGATGTAATGAAAATGGTACTTAACCTCTGTGACCTTCCTCCCCAAAACACAGGACTCTAATCTAAGCATGAGAAAAACATCAGATAAATTTCATAGTAAGGTATTCTACAAACTCTCTGACTGGTGCTCCTCAGTTGACTATCAAGGTCATCTCAGACAAGGAAATTCTGAGAAGTTGTTACAACTAAGAGGAGACTAAGAAGACATGACAACTACATGTAACATGATATCCTGGACTGATCCTACAGCATAAAAAAGATGATAGGTAAAAGCTATGGAAATATGAATAAAATATAGACCTTAATTAATAACATATCATTATTGATTCATTAATTGTAACAAATTTACCCTACTAACAATGTAAGATGCTATATTTTAGAAACTAAGTGTGGTGCATATGGAAACTCTGTAATAACTTCTAAAATTGTCTGTAAATCTAAAACTGTTCTTTTTTAAAGTCTACATAAAAAATAAGTGAAAAAATTACAATATGCAGTAATGAGCAATTTTCTGTTATTATAATTAAACTGGTACACGGGCTATGATGATGGTGTGTGGGAAGTTTGTCCCTCAGGTAGTGACAGAACCAAGTATATCATTAAGCACCTCTGTCCAACTTTGTCTTCTCATCCTTGAGGTCTGTTACTAGAGTATGCTGGATTTAAGAACTCGCCAAATCTCTATATTTATTTATTCTTTTAAAGGTCAAGGAGTCAATGTCATATTTAGTGGCCAACCATAGTAGAAAAGTTAATGTAGCAGCTCAGTATCATCAGCAGGAAGTGGTAGAGATTGTGGTAAACTGGAAAACACACAGTTTGCTTTGTGTCATAATAACATATCTTAAAAAACACAGAACATGCCAAGTTAAACTGTTGCATGTCAGTTTGAACCATGAAATTGATTGACAAGAACTAATTCCTCACTAAAAGTCAATCTACCGTTCAATCTTGCAGTAATGTTGGCAGGATAAATAAAATTATAAATGCTAAATCGGACTACCTCAGAAATAGGCTCCAAAAATCCAGACAGTGTTCTGTTGAACTCTTTTGTACACTTATCTACCCATATTTTCCCATGATTTCTGTTACTCGGTCCTTGTAGTAAAATTTTCTTATACCTGTGTTCTGTACTGGCCTAGACCAAAGACAGAACATAGTCATTCATGCATCACTCCTTATTTTCTTTTCTGTAGTAACTCTCATTCACCTCAGTCGTCTCCGAGGCTGAAGATTTTAGCCTTAATCTCAGGTATCAGTTGGACTAACTAGACTAGTATAGTTTCAAACAATTCCCCCCACTGGGTCTAGAGACAGTAATTCATCTTTCTTGTCCATCCTAAAAAGTTTTTGTGCAGCATAAGAAGCCATCAAGAAAGTAAAAAAGCCATAGAGTGGGAAAAAAATATCCTGGCCTAGCTGGGCTTGGTGGCTCAGCCTGTAATCCCGCACTTTGGGAGGCTGAGGTGAGTGTATTGCCTGAGCCTGTGGGTTCGAGACCCACCTGGGCAACTTGGTGAGCCCTCATCTCTACAATAAATAAAAAAAATTAGCCGGGTTTGGTAGTGCACGCCTGTAGTTCCAGCTACTTGGAAGGCTGAGGTGGAAGGATCGCCAGAGCCCAGCAGGTCGAGGCTGCGGTGGCTGGGAGGGGCCTCTGCACTCCAGTCTGGGCGACAGAGTGAGACTGCAACTCAAAAAAAAAAAAATCCTGGCTTTACATTCAGGTTCTGCAAGCAACTCAAACAAATTAACAGGAGAAAACAAGCAACCTCATTTTGTTTTTTTAATAACCATCCTAAGGTGTGTGAAGTGTTATTTTAAGGTGGTTTTGATTTAAATTTTTCTAATGTTCAGTAATATTGAGCATCTTTACATTACATCTACATATTGGTTATATGTGTCTCTTTTTGTAGAAATACCTATTCAAGTGTTATGCCCATTAAAAAATTTGAGTTTTGTTGTTGTTGTTGAGTTGTAGGAGTTTTTAAAAACATATATCCTGTATATCCTAATAATTCCTTATTAGACATATAATTTGAAAATATTTTCTCCCATTCCATTTGCCTTTTCAACCTGTTGATAGTGTTTTTGATACACAAGAGCATTTAGTTTTGACTAAGTTCAATTCATCTTTTTTTTTCCTTTGGTGGCCTGTGGTATTGGTGCCATATGTATTAAAATTTTTTAAATATTAGGTCTTTCTCACATATGGGCTGTAGGATTTATATTACCTTATGTTCTAGATATTGAAGAAAATGTATCTTTATGAGGACTAAAATCCTGAGAACTAAAATGCAAAGAGTTCCTAGATCCATCTGGGATTATTCCCTTGCTCATGCGTGCATGTTTATAGGACCAAGAGCTTATAAAAACAAAAAAGATATAGTTATTAAATAAGTCCTCTGAGAAGGCTTAAACTTCCTTATCATCTCTTCTGAAATGCCCTTGCCAATAATTACTGGATATGGGTTACTATGGTACAGAGGAGGGTATAAAAATATTGCCATCAAAAAAGATTTTAGTCTATACAATGATTTTTAAAAATTAAAAATTTTGAATTAGACTTGGATTGTCCCATTTTCTAACTCCATGATGTAATTCATTGTGAGATCTTTAAATTTTTCCAAGATTATACAATGCTGACCAGTTTCCATCTTTGATGTATTTCTCTAGAAGTTTAAGGAGGCCTCAGCCATTAAGGAGCCATATTGCGAATATAGACAGTAAAATTATTTTTGATTTGAGTTTCTGTGAAAATAGTGAATAAATAATGCCAGATATTTCATGCAAAGACTTGTGTTACTGCAAAATAACAGCAACACTTTTCATATAAAATTTTCTTGCTTTCAGTATCAGTAACTATTTTCTCTTCTAAAATGTAGTAATGCCTTTGTCACTAACTCTGGTTGCAAAATCAACCCTTTATTACACCACAGGATTTTTCCAGGTTCATTTAAATCAATTTCATAATAATTTATTATCAAATATCTATTAATGTTGGTGCTGGAAGCTTCATGCAGTATGCATAAATAAGCTACAGTTCCTTTCTTTTTTTCTTTCTTTTCTTTTTTTGTTGAGTCGGAATCTCACTCTGTCGCCCAGGTTGGAGTGCAGTGGTAAGTTCACAGTCACTGCAGTCTTGACCTGCTTGGCTCAGGTGATCCTTCCACTTCAGTCTTTTAAGTAACTGGAACCATAGGCATGTGCCACCATGCCCGGCTGATTTTTTGATTTATTGCAGAGACAAATTCTCGCCATGTAGCTCAGGCTGGTCTCGAACTCCTGAGCTCAGGTCATCCTCTCGCCTCTGCCTCCCAAAGTGCTGAGATTACAGGCGTGAGCCACTGCACCCGGCTCAGTTCCTTTTCTTAAGTTGTTGAGTATAAAATCGTTATAAGCATTACTAGGTGACAGAAGTATAATCAAATTTGCTATACTCCACAGGCATAGCAAATGTGCAACTCTGAGTCCTCATAGACAACTTCTGTTTCTGAGTAAGAATTTCATATATTAGACATTACCTTTATGACCTAGATATTAACAGATTCCTTCTGCTTTTAGGAATCTTGTTAAAATGACATAACACTATGTCCCATGCTTTGTAAGATTCCAGAATCTGCTTGCACTATTCCTGTGAAATCTCAGATCTTACCCATTCTTTTGTGACCATCATGATACAAATCCCAGGTTTTCACCAGATTATATTCCAATTGCAGACTGTCTATACATTTAGATGCTTGTAACATTGGCTAAGGAGGCAGTCAAAGGAAAAGGTGTCATTACAAATCATATAGCCTGTCATATCTCACTGATTCATCTCCACTCTCTTTCTTTTCCTTTCATTTCAAGTTTTTCCACTTTATCACATAAAATAATTCTGCTTACATTTAACACCCTTGGGAAGCTCACCTTTCCCTATTTGCTCATTATAGTATTTTTGTCAAAAATTCCAATTTTATTGCTGTGTGAAATTTTTGTAAATATTTTTCCTCCGTGTTCTGGGGACACTACATTTATATGAATTGAAAATGTTGATATATAATTTAACCACAGCATAATCAAACTCAACAAGTCATAACTGGTATATATTGAAAAGCAGTGAAATTAAGTACAATAGATTTTCTTAGCTATTGGTGTAACTACCAGAAATGCTTATGACCTGGCCAAGACAAGAACATATTTGGTGGTTGTTGTTGTCTATCAATATGTTCAATAGTCACTAGATCACATTAGAAAATGTTGACTTCTTTTATTAGGGCTTTAAATGTTATTTTAAAAAATAATTTTCAGTGTTTCATTCTGAAATGTGAAGTGTTTGTACTTGTTTTTCTTAAAATCTAAAACTAAAGGAAACATATTGAGTTTATCCCATGTGCCAAATGTTGGGAGGATATAAGGCCTATAAAATAAGCAAGACATATGCATTCATCCTTTTGGAATTTTGCCAAACACTGAATCATAAAAAAGCAGAGTTGGAACTCCAAAAGTTATAAATCATTTGTGTCTCACTTGGGAAGAGTAACATATGTCAGGCTAATAATTTTTCCTGTGTGGTTGCAAAAATGCTCTCTGGGCATGTAGCCTGCATTTAGACCAAGACAGAGTTTAATCTGTAATAATTTGACTAATAGTATATATGATAAACATGGGTCATGAAATCAAGTTGTACTTCCATGAGAAACATCTGTACTTTCCCAATTTTTAAAATTCTTTTTTTTTTTTATTTCTAGCCAAAATACACAATTTGCATTTGTCAATCTGAAATTGATTATATAGAATTAGGAATCAGTTGAATGCTAAACAAAAGCAGAAATGGGATACTTACAAGATTTCAAAAATCCACTTCTGAAAGTCTTTCAATTCTGGACACAAAATTCCAATAGAAAGGATAATAATATCCTTGCAGGTGGGTTCTATTGCTATCTGGTTTGTCTGAAAAATCAAAGTGAATTTAAGTCCTTTTGGAAACAAAGTTGGGTGAATTTACTATACTCATGACTAATTTTTACACTCAGATAGCAAAAAGCTTCAGGAACTTGGGTGAAAAGAGAAACTACTTATCCTTGCCAAAGCCAACAGAATTGGGAACCACCTGGATGAGCCTTATGTCTTAGTAAGCCTGAAGGGAAAAGAGTAGAAGAAGCACTGCTTTTCTGCTACCCTGTGTTTGGTAGCTATGGTAATAAGTTCAAGGACTTGTCCTCCTAGATCATTTCCAAGGAACGCATTTAGACTACTGTAGTTGCAAAACTTGCATCACTGATCCATAACCAAAGTTCTGCTTTAGTAAGTAGTTGCTTTACTCATCAACGACTGCAAATAATTGGAGAAGGAATGGAAGAGAACTATTATTCTATTTGCTTATTCAATTATAATATTTTTGACTCAAAGGGAAGGTGGAACTTAATTAAAGAACAGAATCAGAATCAATGGCAATCACTCTCCATAGTATAATCATTCTGACACAAACAAACAAAATATTGGCAATCTATCCCCTACAAAATTTATGTTGAAATTTAATCCCTGATGTGGCAGTGTTGAGAAGTAGGGCCTTTAAGAGGAGACCGGGCCATGAGAGCTCTGTCCTCATAAATAATTGATTCATGGATTAACAGATTAATGAGTTAATGGATTAATGGGTTCTTAAGGGAGTGGGACTGGTGACTTTATAAGAAGAGGAAAAGAAACCCAAACTCGTACACTCATCTCCCTTGCCACGTGATAACCTGTGTCCTTTCACAACTCTGCAGGGTCCCTACACCAAGAAGGTCCTCACCAGATGCCAGCTTTCAACCTTGGGCTTCTCAGTCTCCATAACTATAAGAAATACATTTATTTCTAAACTATCATAATACTATAAGAAAGGAATTGGTAGTAGAGAGAAACTGCCAGGGGAGGGGGGGGGCAGGGTTGGCAGTAGTGGGAAATTGCCAGGGGAAAAGGGACACACTTCATCAACAAGGGTACCTGCATAATAAATGTTTGTATACCTAATCCTGAATTGTAACCCACATATTTAAAATTAAAAAAATGTTAAAAAGAAATACATTTCTAAAAAATAAATTACTCAGTTTTAGGTATTCTGTGATAAGAAATAGAAAATGAATCAAGATACTATCTAAGTACCAACTCAATAGTGCACATGAACCACAAGCAAAATCATCAGAATAGCCAAAATAAAAAAGAAAGACAATTCCGAGTATTGATAAAAAGGTAGGGCAACCATAACTCTCAAATTCTGTTGGTAGGAGTATAAGTAATACAGTTTGAAAAACTGGTCACCTCTACTAAAGGAGACATACGTTACTTTGGACTATGTAAGTCCCTTCTTAGGAAAATCTCATAGAAAATATGCATACATGTTTCTAAAAAAGCATGTATAGAATGTTAAGGGCAGTACTATTTGTGGTGATCCTAGAATAACCCCAAAATCTATCAACGACAGAATATACAACTCAATTGTGACAGTCGTATAATGGAATGCTATGCAACATTGCAGCAGCATTGAGAATCAACTATTTACAATTGTACACAAGAATATGAATGAATCTTACAAACCTATTGTTGAGTTTAATGATCCAGACACAAAAACCAACATACTATATGATTCTACTCATTAACAAACAAAAAACAGACAAAAGCAATGTATGCTTTTAAAAGTCAGAATTATAGTAACCCTTAGGACACAGAATATGATTAGAAAGGAAGGTGAAGGAAAGTTTTTGTAATGTTCTGTTTCTTGATCTGGGAGTGTGAAAACTCAGTGAGTTTGAAATATGGGGTTTTTCAGTATGTATGCATTCAATAAGTTAAAAAAATGAGTAAACATACTCTGAAATATAAAAGAATGGAATGTGGAGATACAGGGAAGAGAGTTAATCATGGAACATGGACCTAGGGGGTAAGATTGAGGGTGAATGATGTGAAAAAGAGAATGGGATGACAAAATACAGGGCAGAGTCACAATTCAGAGACATTAAGCTAGGTTGTACTTCTATATGTGTGAGTCAGTCCAGAGTTAGTTCAGATTCTCCAGGAAGCAGATGTCAAGGCAAGATTAGACATGCAAGTTTATTAAGGTAAACGTATGTGAGAGAAAATAGGGAGGAACAAAGAGGGGTGATAGAACCATCTGATCCTGATATAGGTCTGACCCTGAGTGAATGGAAGAGTGAATGTAGGTTGATGGAAGCATCTTGGACAGTTCAAAGAAAAGTTCAGTGACGTCACTGGGGAATCCTAGAGTCATAGTCACCTGTCAGAGGAAATCTACATTTCCTGGAAGGGGCCTAACTTGGTATTCCTGCCCTGTTTCCTTATTAGCTTGGAGCAATGCTTAGGAATCCTGGTCTTGGGACAAAAGCAGTGAGGGATTTTTAAAGCATAATATATGAGCTACCCATCACTTACGCTCCTTGCGTTTGAAGATCTAGAGGTATATTTTCATGACTGCCACAATGAGGGAGACAAGGTTGTGACAGTGGTCTGCTGGTAAAAGCTTCTCCAAAATAAAAGCTTTGAATTTGTAGTATTTGCCAATTTCCTAGCTATAAATATGTTTACCATGCTGCTTTCCAAACTACCAGTGGTTTTGCCAATAATTGGTAACAATTCTGAATGTCTGACAATCTGCTTTCATGAACCAGTATTAGCCAGCTCCAGATCCCACTGCTTGTAAAGTAGACTCTATCCATAAACAAAGACAAAGCAATGTTTATCAGAGCAAAAACCTTAGCCAGATCTCAAAACAGAAAGTCTTGAGTTTTTGTTTCTTCCTTCCTTCCTTCCTACCTTCCTCCCTTTCCCTCTCCTTCCCTCCCTTTTCTTTCTTTCTCTTCCTCCCGCTCCACACCCCCCCGCCCCACTTTCTTGCTCTTTCTCTGTCTTTCTCTTGGAGGCTCACTCCATCACCCAGGCTGGAGTGCAGTGGAACTCTCACGGCCATCCCATCGTTGACCCACCAGGCTCAGGCGATCCTTTTGCCTTCCAAGTAGCTGGAACTACAGGAGCGCGCTACCACGCCCGGCTAATTTTTTGATATATTGTAGAGATGAGGTCTCGTTAAGTTGCCCAGGCTGGTCTCAAACCTGTGAGCTCAGGCAATTCCCTCACCTGGGCCTCCCAAAGTGCTGAGATTACAGGCTTGAGCCACTGCGCCCGGCCAAGGCCTCTTTCTTACCAGTTCATCAAATGCTGGTCCAGGAGGCTCTAGCAGCTGCTGGGGCATCTCTATCATAAGATTCCATCCACCAAGGCTCTGGCTGCAGTCGCCAATTGTTATGGTCCGAGTAATGCTTGGATGCTCAGCCTTGATACTGATATATCAAGGGGCAGGGAACTGGTAGAAAGAAGTTTATTTCTGAGTTTGAATCCAGGGAGCAGAACTGGACTTGAGATCTTTCTAAAATGGTTTTTCTCCTGATTTTTTTTAAAGAATGGCCCTTCTGACTGGTATAAGGTAGTATCTCATTGTAGCTTTAATTTGCATTTCCTGACAATTAGTGATGTTGAGCATTTTTACATATGTTTGTTGACCATTTGTATATATTCTGTTGAGAGAGGTCTGTTCATGTCGTTGCCCACTTTTTAATGGGGTTATTTGCTTTTTTTCTTGCTGAATTGATAAGTTATTTGTAGACTGGATATTGTAATAGTCATTTGTAAGATGTGTAGCTTGCAAATACCTTCTCCCATTCTGTGGGTTGCCTATTTTTTCTGTTGATTATTTCTTTTGCTGTGCAAAGAAAAATTTAGTTTAATTAAGTCCCACTTATTTATTTTTGCTTTTGTTGTATTTGCTTTTGGGGTTTTAGCAACAAATTCTTTGCCTAGGCTAATGTCCAGAAGAGTTTCTCCTAAGCTTTCTTCTAGGATTTTTATGGTTTCAGATCTGACATTTAAGTCTTTAATCCATCTTGAGATAATTTTTGTACACAGGGAGAGATAGAAATCAAGTTTCATTTTTCTGCCTGCAGCTATCCAATTTTCCTAGCACCATTTGTTGAATAAGGCATCCTCTCTCCAGTGTGTTTTTGTATGTTTTGTCAAAGATCAGTTGGGTGTAGGTATTTGGGTTAATTTCTGGATTCTTTATTCTGTTCCCTTGGTCCATGGGTCTGCTCCTTTACCAGTACCAAGCTGTTTTGGTTACTACAGCAGTGTAGTAAATTTGAAGTCAGGTAATGTGATGTTTACAGCCTTGTTCTTTTTGCTTAGGATTGCTTTGGCTAGTCTGGCTCTTTTTTAATTTCATATGAATTTTAGAATTTTTTTTTTCTAATTCTGTGAAAAATGACAGTAGCTTGATAGGGATTATGTTGAGTATGTAGATTACTTTGGGTAATATGGAAATTTTACAATGTTGAATCTTCCAATCCATGAGCAAGGGATGTTTCTCCATTTGTTTGTGTCCTCTGTCATTTGTTTCATTAGTGTTTAGTAGTTTATCTTGTAGATATCTTTCATCTGCTTTGTTAAATATACATATTTCTAGATATTTTAGTTTTTGGGCTTCTACTGAAAATGGAATTGAGGTCTTGATTTGATTCTCAGCTTGGTCCCTATTGGTGTATAGCAGTGCTATTGATTTGTGTATGTTAGTTTTGTATCCTGAAACTTTACCAAATTCATGATCTGTCTATTGTTGTCAGTGGAATGCTGAAGTTTCTCACTATTATTGTATTGCTGTCTATCTTTTTTTTAGGTCTAACAGAGTTCCTTTTATAAAGCTGTGGGCTCAGTGTTAGGTACATATATATTTTAAATTATTTTTTTGTTGTTGGATTGATCGTTTTTTATTATATAATAACCTACTTTTTTTTTCACTGTTGTTAAAGTTGTTTTCTGATATAAGAGTATCTACTCCTTCTTGTTTTGAGTTTCTATTTACATGGGAGTTTTCCTTGAATCTATAGATGTCTTTGTGAGTTATGTGGGTCTCTAAGGCAGTAGATGTTTGGATTGTGTTGCTTTGTCCATTCTGCCAGTCACTGTATTTTTAGTAGGGCATTAAGACCATTTACATTCAGAGTTAATAGTGATATGTAAGGTACTATTTCATTCGTGATACTGGTTCTATCTGGTTGTTTTATTTGTTTATTCATTTATTTTCTCTATTGTCTTGGTCTTCCATAAGGACTGTGAGCCTTATGGCTTCCAGTGTTTTGCTAATGTATTTCAGTCTTTTGTTTCAGTATTTAGAACTCCATTGAGTATTTCTTGTAGAGCCAATCTTGTAGTGACAAATTCCCTCAGCATATGAAACGTAGCTTTCCAAGATACAAAATCCAGGCTGCCTGTTATTCTATTTGAGAAGATTAAAGTTGGGGCCCTTGATTCCTCCTGGCTTCTATGGTTTCTTCGGACAAGTTTGCTGCTAGTCTGATAAGTTTACCTTTGTAAGTTATTTGATGCTTTTTGTCTCACTGCTCTTAGAATTCTTTCCTTTACATTGACTTTGCATAGCTGGATAATTATATGCCTTGTGAATGACACTTTTGCAATGAATTTTGTAGACATTCTTTGGGCTTCTTGTATCCGGATGTTTAAATCTCTGGCAAGAGATTATTCCCATTATTCCTTCAAATAGGTTTTTGAAACCTGTTGCTTTCTCTTCATCCTCAGGAACACTTATGATTCTTAGATTTGGATGTTTTACATAATCCCATATTTCTTGGAGACTTTGTTTCATTCTCTTCTTTTTTTTTTTTTTTTTGCTTTCTTATTGTCTCCTTGGGTTAATTCAAAAGCCTTGTTTTCAAGTTTTGAGATCCTTTCTTCTGCTTGTTCTAGTCTACCATTAAAACTTTCCACTATATTTTGTACATATTAGTTTATTTTTTTTTAAGGATATCTATCTATTTGGAGAATTTTTCATTCATGTCCTGAATAGTTTTTAAAAATTTCTTTATGCTGGTTTTCAACTTTTTCCTGAAGCTCATTGAGTAACTTTATAATCAACTTTTTGAATTTTATGTCTGTAATTTCAAAGATTTCATTTTGGGTAGGGTCCATTTCTGAAGAGTTAGTGTGGTCTTTTAGGGGATGTTGGAGAACTCTGTTTTTTCATATTGTCAGAATTAACTTTCTGGTTCCTTCTCATTTGGTTAGATGTTTTCTTCTTATTTGAGGTTGATGGGGGCTGACATAAACACTTAGGGTTCCCTTGGTTATATATAGCTTTGCTGTGCTGAGTTTCTCAATTGCCAGTTGTGGCAGTCCTGTTCTGGGTACTGCACTGGCTCACCACACCCTGAGTGGCTGGAGTGGCTTGGAAAGTGGTATTAGCTGGGTTCTGGGATCATGCTTTCCCCAAAGCTGATGTATCATATGAGATATGGTGGACAGTGCTATTGACCTCCTGCCAGGAGGTGGCACTTGTGAGAGAAAGCCAGCTGTGATGGTGGCTTTGGAGTTTCTCCTTGGCTAGTGTTGCTCTGAGAAAATGTCAGCCAACCTAGACAGAGGGGAGGGCAGTACTCTGGGGAATACCCAGGTTCTCTGTCTACTGCGAGCCTTTCAGGGGGCTTAGGGGGAGGGGCAAGGATCTCTATCACCTCCGATGCACTCTTGGCTACCCCAGTGAGGATTAAGAGGGAGTCCCTGGCCATGGGTAATGCTGTTGGATAGGGCAGACACACAAGAATTTACAGGGAGTAAGAGAGGTTGCTATGACAACGAGTCCCACCTGGCTCCCCACCTTTCCGTCAGGCAGTCTGCCTTTCCAGTGTCAAAGTGCTGCTAGTCTCAGGGCCTCAGGTTTTCAGATGGCAACTTGCCGCAGCCAGGAACTGTTTGCCACCATGGCGTTTGCACTTGCAGCTTGTCCTCAATAGAAAGCAGCTCCCCATGAGGGTGGAGTCCTTAGGATATGGTGGCTGGGGTTGCTCAGGGCTCTCTTTTTTCCTGCATTTCTTCTTGTGGGATTTGACAGACCATGGCTATGGGCAAGGCAATCTACTGTGAGGTACTGGAGTCCCGCAAGGCTTGGGGTCCTCCAAGTCAGCAGCAGAACACAGAACTCCTGAATTCCCCTCACTCAACTTCCCCACTGCATCTGAGGCTGCTGGTGATCTGTACTGTGATCCAGAGGAGAGTCTGGCTAGTTCCAGTCCAGGAGGCTTGACTTTTCTCTTTTTTCTTGCACTATATGGTTATTATTACTTCTTTGATGAGTCATGGGGTGTGCTGCTGGTCCTGTTCCCTTTTGGGTGCTGAAGACACTTTATCTGTGTTTACTCCATAGGAGAAACACACTTTAGCTGCCTCACATTGGCCATCTTAATCCTCTCCTCAATAATGTTATTTTTTTTTAAACTGGTGATGCTAACCTTGACATCTTGGTTAAGGTACTGCCAAGTTTCTCCACTGTAATATTATTGCTTTTCCTTTCTATATCCTATGTTGGAAAGGAGTCATTAAGTCCATCCGACACTCAAAGGGAAGAAGTTAAGTCCCACTTTAAATAATTTTTGATTACATAGTCAAACCACTATTAACAAATATTTTGAGAAATATACTTTGAGACTAAGGGCATTTACTTTTGACTTCCTTATTGCATAGAGTTTGTTTTAAAACTACATTTTAAAAGTTCTAAATAATATTGCAATTTAAAAATATTTTATAAACTTGTAATTATGAATGAAGAAGTGTGTTTACTCTTTGACATTGTTCTGTGTTCTTGTTTTATTATAACTCTATGAAGTATGCATGATTTTTTACATTTAAAGATGAAAATATCAAGGCATAGATAAATTATAAAGTGCATCCATTATTATATGACTAAGAAACTACAGAGCTGGGATTCAAAGCTAGGAAATGTCTAGCCTGTACCTCTCTGGTACAGGGTCTATGCCTTTCCCTCTTAAACATCATGCTACATTGCCCTTCTTGGAAGTAAGTAGATACGGTATGAGAAATATCAAGGTATATTAAAGTAAGCAAGATAATATGTGTACAATATTGAAGACAGACTTGGGACACACGATAGAGGTAAAATAACTTGTAAAACTTTTCTACTAAGAATCCGTGAAATTAAGATTAAATTGGCATATCTAAAGTGTCTAACACATTAATTTTAAACAATGAAAATTTAGTTCTTCTGCAGTTGGCATCTGGAATATACTACAAACTGTTACATATAAAAATTGACAGACAATTCAATAGAAAAATGAACCAGACTATGAATAGGCAATTCAAAGAAACTTAATAGATGCTTAGTTTCATTAGTTATTAAAGAAAATTAAATGTAAACAGCAAATGAGATAGCAACTCATACCCATCAGATGGTCAACAATTGGCAAATCAGGTAACACTGAGTTTGGTGAAGATATATAGAAGTAGGAACTCAGCCGGGCTCCGTGGCTCAGCCTGTAATCACGTGCCTTTGGGAGGCTGAGGTGAGTGGATTGCCTGAGCCCGTGGGTTCGAGACCTGCCTGGGCAGCGAGACCTCATCTCTACAATGAATCAAAAAATTA
>NW_007246694.1:25917-35307 GCF_000164805.1 Carlito syrichta | reverse complement strand
CCACTGCACTCCAGTCTGGGCGACAGAGTGAGACTCCAACTCAAAAAAAAAAAGAAGTAGGAATTCATACATGACTGGGGAAATGCAAATGCATACAACCACCTTGGGAAGCAGTTTGGCAATATCTAGGTAAAGATATTTCTGCAATGTCTAGGTGAAGGTGAAGATGTGCACATCTTTGTCCCTTCTCAGTGTCCACCCCACAGAAGTTCTCAGTCATGTATGTAAGAAGTCACCTATAAGAATGCTCACAAATGCTGTTGTAATAGCAAAAAAATTTCTCTCAGTAGTCATATTCATAAGCAATGCAATGATACAGAATTAAAATAAAATAGCTTGATCTAATTGTATTAACATGGGTAGGTCTATGAAACAAACTTAAGTAAAAGAAGATGCAAAATGCTGCATTCAATACAATGTTATTTATGTGAATATTAAAGCACCATATATTTTTTATAGAGACATACATCTATGGAAAAAATTCAGAGCATTAATGAGAATGACACTATCATCACATAATTTGAGCAGTGAAGAGAGAAAGGAATTGGAGAATGGCACTTTAGTGTCTATGTGGTTTTTTAAATTAAAAAGACCTGAATCAGATATAATAAAATGTCAGCTTAGCTAATCTCAAAGGTAGGTAAGTAATTGCTATTTACATATGTATTTTCCTTTTTTGTTTGAAAGGTTTGCAATTGAATGTTAAAGGGTTAATGAACTTGTGGAATTTTTTCTCTTAACAGGGAAAAAGAAGGGAATTTAAATATTTTCTCCATCAAAAATCCCTTTGAACTTTTAGTTGCCAAGTTTCCTTCTTCCTTGTTGTGGTATTAGTAATCCCAAACCATATTTACTTTTGTGGTTTCATTCTGAAAAAGAAGATTTGGCTTGTTTAGATATAGCCTCACATTAATCTAGATTATGAGTCAAAAGTTCGAAAGGAAGTTATTTTCTCCAGCAAAACTGAAGGAAAATACAAAACTATTTTGATATGGACACAATTTCTGATGAAATGTCATAAAAATCACTGAGTCTGTGATTCTTCATGTGTCTACGATCTATCTCAGTCCTGCTTACTCCTTGGTAAAAGGGTCTTTGGAGCAGAGTGGCAACTTTCTGAGAACATGCATGTTGCTGCCTCTGGATTAATACTTAATACTTAATGCACCACTGTTACTTGTTTTCAAACTTATTCTCAAATTTATTTTAAGCAGCTATCTCAGTGTTTACAAGCCAAAGAAAATCAGCTACCTGCTTCTGCTGATGGCACACAGTTATTTTTGGCTTATATAATACATTTATATTTTATAAAATGATTATTTTATTAAGGGCATAAATGTGTCAAAGTGTGCACTTTTCGGTGGAAAGGCAAAGGCTTTATCTTCATATATAAAGATGGTGAGTTTTCATATTTTGTACAATGGTTCATACCTTTACTGGTATCAAATAAAGACTAATCAGTATTTATTATGGTATTTTTATTAAACACAAAATTGAATGACTTTGCAGATGTGAAAAGTGACATTCAATCTGTATTATTTTAAATATTTGTATCCAAAGAAATGCTTCATGAAAATTATTATTTAATGTGTAAAATGTCTATTTAATATGTTTTACATAAAATATCTAGAAGTTACATAGAATTGATTTTAAGTTAACATAAACAAATAAACAAATATTATAAATACAACAGTGTGTGACAATTTCTTTTAGTCATTAGATAAATATTAAACACAATAATTTTGATTTTTTGGATTTACTTAACTTGAAGTAAATAATGCAGGTTGGGTCAAAACAATCTCTGCTTCTGAATAGTATTTTAAGATTTAGAGTAAAATTATATAAATTACTAACATGTTTCTATTTTTCTGTATTTGAAATTTATACAATTTTATTTTAGCAATGATTAAGAGTCACTACATACTTTTAAAAGTTAGTCTTCGCCAGGCTCGGTGGCTCAACCTGTAATCCCGCACCTTTGGGAGGCTGAGGTGAGTGGATTGCCTGAACCCGAGGGTTCAAGACCCGCCCGGGCAGCGAGACCTCATCTCTACAATAAATCAAAAAATCAGCTGGGCGTGGAAACGCATGCCTATAATTCCGGCTACTCGGAAGGCTGAGGCGGAAGGATCTCCGGAGCTCAGCAGTCGAGACTGCGGTGGCCGGGAGCGGCCACTGCACTCCAGTCTGGGTGACAGAGTGAGACTCCGACTTAAGGAAAAAAAAAAAAAGTTAGTCTTCATTTTTTTTTTTGCTTCATACTCATAAGTTGTGTCATTTATCTTTAAAACATAACAAGTTTAAACAAAGTAAAAATTATCGTTTTTAAATCATGTTTCCCTAAAGAGAGATTCTGTGTTAGTCATCTTAGGAATTTGTCATGCCATTTGCTGAAACTAACTTGCTGGAATGACAATTTCAGATGGACTTGTTGTCATCTGTGCCTCAGAAACAGCAAATGAGGAAGCAAAGTGTAGAAATTGTCTCATATTTTATGGGTCACTAAGTGAATGAATCAACCTAGGATACTGTAGTATTACTTGCAGGAGTCTGTGTCTGTGAAATTGCTGAAATTCCAATCTGAGTAACAGATGGAATCTGAACAATACTCATGGCTCCAAATGGCTGTTGACTTCTCTATCCAGACTTAGGATCTACAATTTTGAAGTGAAGATGAAACTTTGTTTTTCATTTCTGACACATTTCAGAAGTTGTCATACCGACATCCTATTTGAATAAAGATATACAAAATCAGATCCAGTTATATTTGATATCCAGCAAGAATATATCCTTTTTAAACATAGTATTTGATGAGCTTTGAGAAAGATGCGTAGCCACTACCACAATCAAGAGATATAGTATTTACATTATATCCCCAAATTTCCCTCTTACTCCTTTTCAGTCAGCCATTCTCATACCAGTCCTAGATAACAACTGACCTAATTCAATCACTGTAGAATGTTATTAGTATAATGCACTATGTATTCTCATGTCTGACTTCCTTCATTCAACATTATGTTGGTAAAATTCATTCATGTTTGAATGTAGCTCATTCCTTTTAGTTGCTGAGTATTCCATAGTCTAGGACTATATTACATTCTTTTACACATTCATTGCTTTTAGTTTTTTATTATCATGAATATAGTTACTATAAATATTTATGTACAATAATTTTTGTGGATATATGTTTTTATTTCTTTTGGATAAATACCTAGCACTGCAATCACTGAGTCATTTAACTGTATAGATAATTTTATTTAAAAATAGACAAACTGGGTTAGTAAGAAAAATTAAGAAGAAAATTTTAAAAATTTTCTTGAAACAAAAATGGAAATACAATACAAAGCTTATGGGACAAAGAAAAAGCAGTACTAAGAGAAATGTTTATAGCAATAAACACCTTCATCAAAAAAAGAGAGATTTTAAATACACAACCTAATGTTGTATCTCAAGGAACTAGAAGAGTAAGAACAAATCAAACCCCAAATTAGCAGAAGGGAAGAAATAACAAAAATCAGAGGAGAAATAAATGAAATAGAGAATAAAAATTAAAAAGATCTACCAAAAAGTTGAGTTTTTTTAAGAAAAAAAGATAAGCAAAATCATCAAATCTTTAGCTATACTAACTATGAAAACAAAAGAGAAGATCCAAATAAATAAAATGAGAGACACAAAAAGGAAACATTACAACTAATACCACAGAAATACAGATGATCATTAGTGACTATGGACAGCTACGCACCAACAAATTGAAAAATCTAGAAGAAACTGATATATTCCTGGACACATACTATCTACTAAAATTGAATCATGAAGAAATAGAGAACCTGAGCAGACCAATAACAAGAAACAAGATTGAATCATTACTAAAAAAATCCCCAACAAAGATAAGTCCAGGACTAGATGGCCTCAATGCTGAATTCAATTAAACTCTTAAAGAAGAATAAATACCCATTCTTCACAAACTATTCCAAAGAGTTGAAGGAGAAGGAATTTGATCACTCATTGTCTAAGGCCAGTGTTACTCTGATATAAAAACTAGACAAAAACATAGCAAAAAAGAAAACGACCAGCCAATATCCCTCTTGAAAATAGATGCAAAAATCCTTAACAAAATATTAGCAAACCAAATCCAACAACACATCAAAAAAATTATGCAACATGATCAAGTGAGATGCAGGGACAATGTGACATACACAAATCAACTAACGTGATACATCACATTAACAGAATAAAGTACATAAACCATATGGACATTTCCATAGATACAGAAAAAAAATTGATAAAATTTTACATCCTTTTATGTTAAAAACCCTCAACAATTAATTATAGAAGGAATGCATTTCAAAGTAATAAAGGTCATATATGATAAACCAACAACCAACAGACTGAATGGGGGTAGTTTGGAAGCCTTTTCTTCAAGTCAAGGATGTCCACTTTTCACTTTTATTTACTAACATAGCATTGGAAGTTTTAACCAAAGAAGCTAGGCATAAAAAAGAAATAAAGGACACCTAAGTTGAAAAGGAGGAAGTCAAATTGTCCTTGTTTGAAGATAACATGATCTTATGTTTTAAAAACCCTAACGACTCCACCAAAAAACTATTAGAACTGATAAATAAATTCAGTAAAGGTGCAGGCTATAAAATCATATCCAATCATCAGTAGCATTTCCATATACCAATAGCAAACAATCTGAAAAAGAAATTAAAGAAAGCAATCCCTCTTATTTAAAAAGTAGGAATAAATATAATCAAAGAGGCAAGAGATATCTACAATAAAAACTGTAAAACAGACACATCACACCGCCAGAGTCTGAGGTGAGCTGCTACTGCTGCCGCTGCTGCCGCTGAGGCAGCCATTCCACATTGCACTGTCAGTGCCTGAAGCGAGCTGCAGCTGCCGCCACCAAGGCAGCCATTACACATCACACGGCCGGTGCCTGAGGCGATCCACACCTTCAGACCTTGAAGCCCCTGCGAGCAAGATCTGCTGAGGTCTACCACCACCGAGATGTCCTGCCAGGACATCCCTCCCCTTAGGGGCAGGCCAACAGCTGTGATAAAGACCATCTGGAGCGAGGGATAACACCACCTGCTGGCGATTCAAGGTAACAACACTGAAAGGGGAAAAACGGAAGCCTGACAGACAGGCCAGATCTGAGTGGTGAACGGGGCAGTTGTGAACTGAGTGATGATCTGAACTGCCCCTTAACAACAGGCCAGGGGCAACTGATTCTAACTGTGAATCAAACTTACCAACCTAGAAATCAGAGCTGAAAGGACATTCGACTTACACGAAAAGTCTCAGAGTGTGCTCAATTGGTTCTGTTAGTCTACTGACTTGATTCTATTCCTTCTGTATTGTTCCCCCCCTTTTTTCTCCTTCTTTTCCCTTCTTTTATTTTCTTCTCTCTGTAAACCACATCTTTGTATAGAGGAGTAGAACACCAATAAGGAGGTTGGTAAGCTTGTATGTTAGTAACATTGTATGTTTTCGTTTTTTTGTGTGGGAGTTGGTTAGTTTGTAGCCGTGGTCTATTGTTTTTATATGTCTCAATTTTTGTCTCTCTGTCCATTTGTTGGTACACTCGTCTGATTTCACCCTTACTCCTCTCTCTCTCTCCACCACCCACTTCCCCCAACTGCCTGCTCCATTCACCACATTTTATTTCAGGGAGTGAACCTACAACGCCACTGCATGGACAGATTCCAAGGCAGTGGGAAGTGAGTTTCAGATTATTCATACACCTGTTGGTGGATACCAGGACCTGCAGATAGATTTTGAATCACAGCTCCCCCTTAAGTAAATCTCAAAACTGCAAAAAGGACCATGCCCAACCTACAGTGCAACTCCAGAATTGAACAAAGTAAGAGGACATACATAAAGCAGAATAGGAGATTGAACAAACAGAAGTAAAAACAACCCCTCCACCCCTGAATAACAGAATTAAAGAAGACGGTAATGTGGAGGGAAGGAAAAAATAGGGAAGGGGGGAAAAAACCACCACCACCACCACAAACAACAAAAACTGCACAAATGAAGAAAAACCAAAAGAAGAATATAGGTCTCACACAGAACCCTGGGAGGTCAGACACTGAGAAAACAGACTTTGGAACACAAACAATGAAGAGCCCCCAGAATGACTGGTCACATGAAACAAACCCAGACATCAAGACATTAATAGAGAGAATAAAAAAAAATCAAGGAGAGACAAGAGGAAAATAGGAAGGAGCTGATGTCAGAAATAATAGCAGTAAAGAATACTGTGATGGAAATAAATAACAAACTAATAAGCATGAAAAGCAGAATTAGCCAAGCAGAAGAAACAGTCTCAGAGCTCGAAGACCAAAACACAGAACTAACCTAAACTATCAAAAACAAGGAAAAGAAGCTAAAAAAGACTGAACAAAACCTTCAAGAAATGAATGATTACTTCAAGAGACCAAACCTAAGAGTAATTGGCCTTCCTGAGGCAGAGAGAGAAACAGAGGCCACACTGGAACAAACATTTCATGAAATCATTCAAGAAAACTTCCCTCATCTCATAAGTGATGCAAAAATTCAAACAGAAGAGATTTGGAGAACCCCTGCAAGACAACAAATGAGAAGACCAACTCCCAGACATGTAATAATTCACCTAAACAAAGGAGGTATAAAAGAAAAAAATCCTAAAGGCAGCAAGAAAAAAAGGTCAGACTACCTACCAGGAAAGATCAATTAGAATAGCAGGACATTTATCTACAGAAACCCTCCAGACTAGGAGAGCTTGAAGCCCTACCTTCAAAGTTCTAAAAGATAAACAATTTCAACCAAGAATAACCTATCCAGCCAAGCTAAGTTTCATTGGTGAAGGAGAATTAAAATCATTCCCAGATATCCAATTCCTAAGAACCTACACTGCCACCAGACAACCTCTACAAGAAATACTTAAGAAAGTATTGAACACAAAAGAAAAGGAAAAAAGAACAACAACGTTCTTCACAAGAGTACAGGCAAAAGATTAAAAACACACATAAACCAACTCCAGAACCAAAAGAAAGACAACACACAAACAGAAAGAACAACAACTCTGAAAGAACATTATGAGAGGGATCAGCTCTCACATTTCAATAATTAGCTTGAATGTGAATGGACTAAATGCACCACTGAAAAGACACAGAATGGCAAAATGGATAAAATATCACCAGGCAACAATTTATTGCCTTCAAGAGACTCACCTCACTAGAAAGGACACTCACAGACACACAGTAAGAGGATGGGAAACAAATTTTCAGACAAACGGAACACAAAAGAAAGGAGGAGTCGTGATCTTAATCTTAGACAAAATACCCTTTAAGCTATCAAAAATCAAAAAAAGATACAGAAGGTCAATACATAATGATAAAAGGTTCAAGCCATCAACAAGAAATATCCATCCTAAACATATATACACCCAACATAGGAGCACCAACTTTCATAAAGCAGCCTCTGGGTAAACTAAAAAGAATATCGACTCCAACACCATCATAGCTGGGTACTTCAATACCACAATCACAACCCTAGACAGATCATCAAGACAAAAAATCAGAAACGAGATCCAAAAACTCAATGTGACTCTTGACTAAATGGAATTAATTGATACCTACAGAACACTCCATCCAAAGACCACAGAATATACATTCTACTCATCACCACATGGAAAGTACTCTAAGATTGACCACATACTTGGCCATAAATCAAGTATAAGCAAATTTAAGAGGACCCAAATTTTACCGTGTACCTTCTTGGACCACAATGGAATAAAAATAAACATTAACACCAACAAGGTCCCCCCAAAACCCATAAAGACATGGGCACTAAACAGCATGATGCTAAACAACTCCTGGGTCAACAATGAAATCAAAACAGAGATTAAAAAATACCTGGAAGCAAATGAAAATGAAGAAACATCTTACCAAAATCTTTGGGATGCCAAGAAAGCTGTAGTAAGAGGAGAATTTATATCCCTACAAACGCACATGAAGAAAATGGAAGAATCACAAATTAACAGCCTAACAAGCCACCTAAAGAAGTTGGAAAAGCAAGACCACAAAAACCCTAATTTCAGCAGAAGAATCCAGATCACCAAAATAAAAGCCAAAATCTAGGACATAGAAGACAAAAAAATAATTTAAAAAATCGATGAAACAAAAAGCTGGTTCTTCGAAAGGATAAACAAGATCGATGGTCCCTAGCTAGACTGACCAAGAAAAGGAGAGAATAAAACCAAATAAGCACAATCAGAAACACAAAAGATGAAGTCACATCTGACTCTGAAGAAATACAAAGGATCATTAGAGACCACTATGTACACTTGCATGGAAACAAATTGGAAAACCTTAAGGAAATGGAAGACATTCTGTCATCACACAACCTGCCTAGATTGAAACAAGAAGAAATTGAGACCCTAAATAGACCAATAACAACTAAGGAAATTGACTACATAATAAGAAAACTACCTACAAAAAAAAGAAGCCTGGGTCCAGATGGCTTTCCAGCAGAATTCTACAAGACATTTAAGGAGGAGCTGATACCAATCCTACTGAAGGTATTCCAGGCGATTGAGAAAGATGGAATTGTCTCCAAATCATTTTATGAAGCTAACATCACATTGATACCCAAGCCAGGTAAAGACCCAATAAAGAAAGAGAACTACAGGCCAATATCTTTGATGAACATAGATGCTAAAATTCTCAACAAGATCCTAGCAAACGGGATTCAACAACACATCTCAAAAATCATCCATCATGACCAAGTGGGCTTCATCCCTGGGATGCAAGGCTGGTTCAACACTCATAAAACCATAAATGTAATTAAATACATCAACAGATGTCAAAACAAAAACCACATGATTATATCATTAGATGCAGAAAAAGCTTTTGATAAAATACAGCACCACTTCTTGAAAAAACCCTTGAACATCTAGGCATACCGGGAACATACCTCAAAATAGTAAAAGCCATCTACGAGAAACCCACTGCCAGCATACCCCCAAATGGACAAAAACTGGAACCATTTCCCCTGAAAACTGGAATAAGACAAGGATGCCCACTTTCACCCCTCCTGTTCAATATAGTATTTGAATTCCTGGCTAGGGCAATCAGAGAAGAGAAGGCAACCAGGGGCATCCAAATAGAAAAAGAGGAAGTCAAGTTATCTCTCTTTGCAGATGACATGATTGTGTACATTGAAAACCCAAGAGAATCTGTCAAAAAACCTCCTTACACTGATAAAGGCCTTTGGCAAAGTTTTGGGATATAAAAGAAATGTGTAAAGGACAATCACATTTCTTTATACCAATAATAAACAAATAGAAACCCAAATAAAAAGCACAATTCCATTCACAATAGCCACAAAAAAAAAAAAAAA
>NW_007246694.1:0-25868 GCF_000164805.1 Carlito syrichta | reverse complement strand
GATTCAATGCAATACCCATCAAATTACCAGCAACATTCTTCTCAGACCTAGAAAAACAACAACACAGGAATTCATATAGAAATACAAATGACCAAGAATAGCCAGAACAATCGTCAGCAAAAAAAAACAAACAGGCAGTATCACATTACCAGACTTCAAACTTTACTATAAAGTTACAATATCAAAACAGCTTGGTACTGGTGTAGGATCAGGCATATAGATCAGTGGAATAGAATTGAGATTCCAGAAACAAAATCTCAATTTCTCAACCAACTCATCTTTGACAAAGCCTCCACCACCTACCACTGGGGAGAGGAGAGGAGAACCTATTCAGTAAATGGTGCTGGGAAAACTGGCTGACCATATGCAGAAGATTGAAATAGGACCCCTATCTATCTCCACACACAAAAATTAACTCCAAATGGATGAGAGACATAAATGTAAAACCTCAAGCCATAAGAACCTTAGAAAATGAAGGACATACCTTCATGGAAATTGGAACTGGCATCAATTCCTGAACAAAACCCGAAACCCACAGGCCATAAGAGGGAAGATATACAAGTGGGACCTCATTAAAATGGCAAGCTTCTGCAAAGCCAAAGAAACCATCAAGAGAGCAGGGAGACAGCCTACAGACTGGGAAAAAGTATTTGCCAACCCCAGGTCCGACAATTAACATCTTGGATCTACAAGGAACTCAAATGTGCTGAAAAGAAAAAAACAAATAACCCCATTATAAAATGGGCAAAAGTTATGAACAGACACTTCACAAAGGAAGACGTCCGAGCAGCCAACAGACACATGAAGAAATGTTCAACCTCACTAATCATCAGGGAGATGCAAATCAAAACCACACTGAGATACCACCAAACTCCAGTCAGAATAGCAATTATTAATAACTCAAAAAATAACAGCTGCTGGAGAGGGTGTGGCGAAAAGGGAACACTTCTACACTGTTGGTGGGAGTGTAAACTAGTGTAACCTCTGTGGAAAGCAGTGTGGTGATTCCTAAAAGCTCTAAATATCAACCTCCCATATGACCCCGCAATCCCCCTACTGGGAATATACCCTGAAGAACTCAAATCACTCTATCAAAAAGATACCTGCACACAAATGTTTATTGTAGCATTGTTCACAATATCAAGAACCTGGAACCAACCATGTCGTCCATCAAAAGAGGACTGGATTAAAAAAATGTGGTACATATACATGATGGCATACTATGCAGCCATATAAAAGCACAAAATCATGAATTTTGCAGCTAACCTGGATGGAACTAGAGTCAGTAATACTGAGTGATCTCTCACAGAAACAAAGATCTGAGTATCACATGTTCTCACTCATATAGTGGACCTTGAACATCCACTGTAATACTATAAAAAATAAAGCATGACAGTGGTGGGAAACTATGGGGGGGAAGGGAAAGGAGGTGGGATTAACGGTAGTCAATATCTGTCTGGGAATGGGAAGACATCCCTTATCAACAAGGTTGCCTGAACAAAGCATATTTGTATACCTAACCCTAAACTGTACCCCACAATATTAAAATAAAAAATATTGATGGAAAAAAAAATATTCCAGGCAATTGAGAAAGAAAAAAAAAAACCTGTAAAACACTAATGAAACAAACAGAAAAGCATACAGGAATAAATGGAAAGGTACTCCATATTTATAGATTAAAAGAATTAATATTGTTTAAATGTCCTTATTTCCCAAAGTGATCTATAGATTCAATGCAATCTCTATGAAAATCCCAATGATATCTTTCACAGAAAAAAAATTTTAAAGTCTATCATTTGTACAGAACTACAAAAAAATCCTCTGAGCAAAAAGAACAAAGCTGGAGGCATCACACTATCTGACTTCAAGTTATACTACAAAGTTATAGTAACCACAATAGTATGATATTGTCCTAAAAACAGACACATAGGTCAATGGAACAATATAGAGGACTCAGAAATAAATATACATCATTTTATGACAAATTATCATAAAATATGTGATAATTTATGATATCTGACTAATTTTATGAAAAAAGATGCAAATAACATGCATCGGAGAAAGAAATTCCTTCAATAAATGGTGCTGGGAAAACTGAACATCCATATGTAGAAGAATGAAACTAGGCCTGTACTTCTCACCAAAAAAAAAAAAAAAAAAGCAAACTCAAAATGGATTAAAAACTTAAATGTAAGACACAGAACTATGAAACCACTTTAAGAAAACATAGGGAAAGCACTTTTGAGGATAAGACATTAAAAGCACAAGCAACAAATGCAAAAATAAAATTATATTAAATTAGAAAATTTCTGCACAGCCAAAGCAAAGAAGCAAACACAACGATCAATTATCCTAATTTGATCAACAGAGTGAGAGAGAACCTACAGAATGGGATAAAATATTTTCAAACTACCCATCTGACAGGAATGAATATATAGAATATATAAAAAGCTCAACAGCAACCTCCCCAAAATAATTCAATTTAAAAATGGACAAATGGTCTGAATAGATATTTCTCAAAAGAAGACATGCAAATGGCCAACAGGTATCTGAAAAAATGTTCAGCATCACTAATCATCTGAAAAATGCAAACGAAAAGCATAGCAAAACATTATTTCATCCCAGTTAAAATGCTACTATCTAAAAGATAAAAAACATCAAATGCTGATGAGGATGTAAGGAAAAAGAACTCATACATTGTTGGTGAGAATGTAAATTAATACAATCACTATGAAAAACATTATGGAGTTGGGCTCGGTGGCTCAGCCTGTAATCCCGCACTTTAGGAGGCCGAGGTGAGTGGATTACCTGAGTCCATGGGTTCGAGACCCGCCTGGGCAACTTGGTGAGACCTCATCTCTACAATAAAATAAAAAAATTAGCTGGGCGTGGTAGTGCACACCTGTAGTTCCAGCTACTTGGAAGCCTGAGGCAGAAGGATCGCAGAGCCCAGCGGGTAGAGGCTGCAGTGACCAGGAGCATGCCACTGCACTCCAGTCTGGGGGACAGAGTAAGACCCCAACTCAAAAAAAAAAAAAGAAAAAAAGAAAAACATTATGGAGTTTCCTCAAAAACCTAAAGATATATATAGTATATAATCTAGCAATCCCATTACTGGGTATATATACAAAGAAAAGGGAATTAAAATATCAAAAAGATATTTCCATCTCATGTGAATTGCAACATTATTCACAGCAAATAAGATATGGAATCAACCTAAGTTTCATCAATAGATGAATGTATATAGAGTACATGATAATATATACACAATGGAATATTATTCTACCATAAAAATAGTAAAATTCTGTCATTTGTGGCAACCTGAATGAGACTAGAGGATATTATGTTAAGTGAAATAAGCTAGGCAAATAGAGACAAATATCACGTTTTCACTTATATGTGGAAGCTGAAAAAACTGATATCATAAAAGTAGAGAGCAGAACAGTGGTTACCTGGGTGGGAAAGGGATGAGACCGGGCTGAGATAGGGAGAGGTTGGTTAATGGGTACATTACAGTTAGGAGAAACAAGTTCTAGTTTTGTATAGCACAGTAGAGTGACTATAGTTAATTAAAAAATTACTGTATATTTCAAATAACTAAAAGAAAGGATTTTCAATATTCCCCAAACAGAAAAATCATAACTATTTGAAGTGCTGGATATCCCAATTACCCTGATTTGATCATTATACATTGAATACAGGTATCCAGATATTATAGGTTTCTCACAAATATATACAATAATTTTGTATCAATTAAAAATTTAAAATGCAATCCATAAAGAAGAACAAAACCATGTCCTTCACAGCAACATGAAAGCAGCTGGGGACCATCATACTAAGTGAACTATCATAGAAACGAAGAACTGAATACCACATGTTGTCACTCATAAGCAGGCACTTGTCACTGATCACATGAACACAAGAGTAGGAATGGCAGATGTTGGAAACTACTAGGGGAAAGAAGGAGGAAGAAGGGATGGTGGCAAATGGCAACACACTGGGTACCAGGTCCACTATCAGGGAGAAAGAGGGCCTGCTAGAATTCAAAACTCACCTGTATGCCACTTACTTATGTAATAAATCCTTGCATGTACCCTATACTCTAAAATAAAACAAAATTCAAAAAAATTAAAAATGCAAAATAATGAAAAACTTTTCTGAGATGGTTGTACCATTGTACATTCCCTCCAATGATGTACAAAAGTTTTAGATGCTCAACATCTTATTCAATACCTAGTTATTACTCATATTTGATATCTCACTATAGTTTTAATTGGCAATTCCTGTATGACTAATAATGTTGAGCTTACTTTCATGTGCTTTATGGCCATTTATATATTTTCTTCAATGAAGCAACTGCTCAAAACCTTTCTCAATTTTTAATTGATTGGCTTGTCTTACTATTACTGGACTTTATGGATTCTCATATATTTTGATTATGAATATGATCACATATATGATCACACATATATTTTTTCCAGTTGGGACTTGACTTTTCATTTTCTTAACAGTATTATTTGCAAAGTAGCAGGTTTTAATTTTCATGAAGTCCAAGTTATCAATTTTTTTCATTCATGATTAGACCTTTTTACTATCTTGTCTAAATAAAACATTTACCTACCCCAAGCTAACACAAATTTTCTTCTGTATTTTCGTTTAGAAGTTTGGTCAATTTAGTTTTCATATTTAGACATGTGACACATTTAAAGTGAATTTTGTGTTTGCTAAGAAGCAAAGACCAAAGTTCATTTTATTTCATGAGGATATCCAATTGTTTCAGCATTATTTATTAAAAAGACTATCTTTTCCCCATGAAACTATCTTGGCACCTTTGTAGAAAATAAATTGGCCATATATGTATATCAAATGTTATTGGTTAAGGACTCAGTCCCTATAATTTGATTATCTGAGTTTAAATTCTATTTCAACCGCTTACAGGATAGTTACCTTGGGCAACTTATTTATCTACTGTGACCCCCAGTTTACTCATCCTATTCCAGGCAGAAGTAAGGGAAGTACTAGTGTTCAAAGGCCCTTAGTAATGTGACTTGCTTAAGCATACACATGTAGGTTTATGGCAGAACTGGAATTTAAATCCAAGTCATTTGACCTTCTGTTTATGAAGCATGAACTCTAGTACATTGTCTTTCTTTAAAAACCATGGTTCTTTCAAACCCTTTCCATAACTTTGGGAAAATGCTAACACTTCATCAAGTTGACTTTTCACATGCTTACATAGAGAAAAAAGCAAGAAGCTTATCAGGATATATACATCTTTATGGGAATAGAATCGAGCACTTTGGATTTCTTGTAAAAGGACTTTCAGTCAAAATATTCACTCTTGATTTCCAAAATAAGATTCTCATTTTAAAACATTCAATTAATGTATCTCTTGTTTTTTCTGTGTTATAATTATCTTATGACCTCAGAGTAGAGTCAGATAACCAAGTGCTCAGAACAAATACATAAAATCACTTAATAATTGATGCAGTAATTATTGTTATTTTGGATGTAGTATGACCTTTCAATGTTTTTAATTAGTCCTTCCCTACTTGTAAGATTCCAAGTTTCTAAATCAAAGCAGAAAGGCTAGCGTATCAAGAGTCATTCCAGAAAATTGCACACAAAAAATAGGAACTAGAAACAAAGCTCTTTCCTTAGATTTATCTCTTTCTGTCTGCAATTTTACTTTGAATTTTATGAAGGACTTCCTTTATTGAAATCAAATAAAGAGTTCCCATATCCTCCATGATAATAAATTTTACAAAATTTGTAACAAGATTGTATATGGTGTGAAAATGAAATTGTACTACTACAAGCAAATGTGGTTTGGCCAAGTATGTAAGAAGCTGCAGCATCAAATTTATTTCATTTGAAGTATTTACTTCTCTTTTCTTTGAAAAATCTGTATCCAAAAATGTAAAGACAAGTCTAACACATTTTGAAAACTTCCCTTTTTTAAAGATACAATGTCATGTTAGGGAACATTGCCTCCCTTAATGGAACAAAGCACAGAACCTCTGTGGTCAGACCAGAGATTTGGGGATTAAATGTGAAGAGGTAATTATCTAATTATTATCTTTATTATTATTTTGAATCAGGATCTTACTCTGTTGTCCAAAGGCATGATTAGGGCTCACTGCAGCTTCGAATTCCCGGATTCAGGTGATCCTTCCGCCTCAACCTTTTGAATAGCTGGGACTACAGTTATGTGCCACAATGCCTTGCTAATTTTTTATTTTTGTTGAGGTGAAGTCTTGCTATGTTGACTAGGTTAGTCTGGAACTACTGGACTCAAGCAATCCTCTCACCTCAACCTCCCAAAGTGCTGGGATTATAGGCATGAGCCACTGTGTCCATCTAGTGGTTGTTTAATTCTCAGTGTCTGAATCTGATCTCCCTGAATTTTTCCTTCTTGAGGCTCTCTCACTGTGACCCCTATTGATATTGTCATGATGACTCCAGTGGTTCTTGGAGCTCCCTTTTATGTTAGATTTATGCATGGGCAAACCCCTTGCCTTGGGTTTTCCTTACTATAATTGAGCATAATGAAATGTTTTTTAAAATTACTGAATAAAAAGAAGAGCACAAATACAAAATAGAGTTGCAGAAACAGTTTAGCTTTCAAAGTCTTATATAACTTTGTTTTTGCTTGAATATCTTTCTTCCTAGAAGGAATTCATCTCTAGGCAAAGAGTAACACCTGTGTGATCTGGGAGTTCCTTCTGAAGCACTTTGACCTCACATAGTTAAACGCAAAGAGACAGCTTCCCATTAATAGTTCAAAAATATCTCTCAGTCTTTCAGTTTGAGAAATGAGTAGAGACAAGTTTTGTAATGTACTCAGGTGTGTGTGTGTGTGTGTGTGTGTGTGTGTGTGTGTGTGTGTGTGAGAGAGAGAGAGAGAGAGAGAGTGTTGAACACTTGTAGTACTCATTTGGATTGAAAACTCACATCCTTTAAATTTGATGCATTCTCCATTATCTCATTTGATAATTTCCTATGTTCTATCTTTCTCTATTCTCTTTTTTGGGACTCTTATTTGTCATTACTCTCATTCTCCATGCTTCTTTTCATTTTTCTTATATTATTTATTTCTTACATTCACCTATACTTCCTTGGATATTCCTTTTATTTTACTTTCACACCTCATATTAAATTCATTCCTTCACTTTTGTCCTCCTGTTGACCCCTTTTCACAGTATTCTATTCTTGATTATAAAATATCTTCCTTAATCTAAGAATACTGGATTTTTAAAGTTCACTCTTAATTTTTATTATTTTATAAACGTTCATTTTAAAACAGTTTTTGATTTACAGAAAAATTGTCAAGATAGTACAAAGTATTCTCATAGACTTCATCTCCAGTTTCTTATATTTTGAAAATATTTTACATTAGTAGGTTGCATTTTATCCCAATCAATAGGCTCATTTTGATACACTATGAACGAAAGTTCCTACATTATTAAGTTTTCCTTAATTTTATCTGGTACTCTTTTACTGTTTTAGAGTCCCATTTAGATGCCCACAGACATTTAATGTCATATTTCCTTAGTTTCCCATTGGCTATGGCAGTTTTACAGATCACTCTTATTTTTGATGAGTGTAAACGTTTTGAGAAGCATTAGTCAGGCATTTTGCAGAATTTCTGCCAATTAATACTCATATAATTTTTTTCATAATTAGGCTGGGTTTATTAGTTTTGGGGAAGAAGTCTACAAAGGTAAGGAGGCATTCTCATCATACCACATCAAGGGTATTATGTCAACCTTATCATATCAACATGACTTATACCAACTGATGTTAATCTTTATCACCTGGTTGAGTTTGCACTACTATAAAGTTATTCATATTTTTTTCATTTCCATACCATTGTCATTGGAGGAAGTCACTAAATACAGTTTGCTATTAAGGAGTAGGGAGTTACGCTCCACCTCGTCGAGGGCAGAATATCTACACAACTTATATAGAATTCTTCTGCTTGAGAGATTTGTATTTTTTCTGTGTTCATTTAGATAAGTATGGACTCATGGATATTTTTATGACCTTTAAAATTTTGAGAAGTATTAGGTGTTTTGTAGAATTTCTCCCAATTAGTTTTATCCTTTGTCATATAATTCAATATGACTTTATTTAGTTGCTCAAATTGTTCCAGCTCTGACCATAGGGAATGCTTTTAGTTGGCTACAGTGTCACTGTGATATACCCCATCATCGTGTATGTGTGTTTGTGTTTTCTTTTAAAACTTTCTTACATGCTGGAACTACAAGATACTCCTGTATTATACAACATATTTCATACTACAGTCTTAGAATTTGCCACTTTTCCTAGAATCTCTGGTTTCTTCTACTGGAGAGTGGTATTAAAAACAAGATCTGGGCACTAGATGTACGCTCATTATTATTGCAGCATGACTGCTTTTAGGTTCATTCAGTTGGCAGTGCAAGGAGATATATATATAATATATATACACACCTATCTGTAAACTGTTCTATGTATGTAACCACCCACTTCAACAATGAGAAACCTACCTCTCACCACCAACTTTTTAAAAATTTAATTGTTTAATTTTTATGTATAGTGGTCTTATATTTGCTGATCTGTACTTCTATGGTTTCCAATGTTATCAAATAGAACACAGTTTTTTTTTTTGTTGAGTCAGAGTCTCATTCTGTTGCCCAAACCAGAGTGCAGTGGCACGCTCACAGCCACCACAACCTTGACCTGCTGGACTCAGGTGATCCTTCCTCTTCCGCATTCCAAGTAGCTAGAACTACAGGCGTATACCACCAAGCCCAGCCAATTTTTAAAAACTATTATTTATTGTAGAGACAAGGTCTCGCCAACTTGCCCAGGCTGGTCTTAAACCCATAGGCTGAGGCAATCCTCTCATCTCTGTCTCCCAAAGTGATGGGATTACAGGTGTGAGCCTGGCTAGAATACAATCTTATGTACTGTTTCTTCCCTAGAGTCTCTATTCATTCCCAAAGTTACTTAGGTCAGCACATTTTCTTTTCACTTCCTTCAGTGAACATACTTCACATATTTGTAATATAGTTAGATTGTTTTGTCACATTTTGTATTTCATCTGTGATCTCTGAATCTCCTAAATGCTTTTGTTAAAAAATTGCATGCCTTAAGATTTAGTCTTTACACTATAAAGTTCTGTGGATTTTGTCAAATGCATAGTGTCCCGTATATATCATTACAATATCATATTGAATAGTTTCACCACCCTAAAATATCCCTTGGGCTTTACCTATTCAAACCTCCTCCCACAAAATTTTTAGCAAACACTAGTCATAAGATTGAAACAATTTTAGGTGTAGGTGGCCTTTTCGGACTGATTTCTTTCACTTAGCAATATGCACTTAAAATTGACCTATGTCTTTGCATGGTTTGATAGTGCATTTTTTTAATTGCTGAAGAGTATTTCATTGTATGGATTAACCAGTGTATTATAGTTATCTATTCACCTACTGAGGGACAACTTGGTTGCTTTCATTTTGACAATTAGAAATAAAACTGCTATCAACATTCTTGTGCAGGTTTTTCTGCAGATTTAGTTTTAAAAATCAAGTGGGTAAATATCTCAGAGCATGATTGCTGAACCGCATGATAAGACTGTGTTTAGCTTTGTAAGAAACTGTCAAACTGTGATCCAAAGTGTCAGTACCATTCTTGCATTCCCACCACCAATAAATGAGTTTTTGTTATTCCACTACACCCAGCCTTAGAAATTTGTTTTTTAAACTGACAAGTTCACAATTAAAGAAATGACAAATTTGGTGTTTTGTGAAGGCCTGCTCTCTGACTCAGATGATGTCTTTTCACTGAGTCCTCAAATGTTGGATGGGACAAGACGGCTTTCTGGGGCTTCTTTTATAAGGACACTAATCCAGTTCATGAAACCTCCATAATCATGACTTAATCACCTCCCAAATGCTCCACCTCCTAAAACCATCACATTGGTGATTATATTTCAACATAAGAATTTGAAGAGGACACAAACATTCAGACCATACTTATATGAAACAATAAAACCCTGATTAGCCAAAAGCATCTTTAAAAAGAACACAACTTAGAGCCATTTTATTTCCTGATTTCAAATTATATTACAAGGCTATAGTAATCAAAACAGAAATAAACACAAGCATATACAGTTGAATACTCTTTAACAAGGATGCCATGAATACAAAATAAGGAAATAGTAGTCTCTTCAATAAATAGTGTTGGGAAAACTGGATATTCATATGCAAAATAATGAAATTGGACCCTTATCTTACACTACATACACAAATCAAGTCAAAATGAATTAAATATTTACATGTGAGTCTTGAATCTGAAAATCTCCTAGAGAAAAACATAGGAAAAAAGCTTCTTGAAATTGGTCTTGGCAATGAATTTTTAAATATGACACCAAAATTGCAGACAAAAAGCAAAAGTAAACAAGTAGGATTATGTCAAACTAAAAATCTTCTGCACAACAAATAAAACAATCAAGAAAATGAAAAGGAAACCTACAGAATGAGAAAAAATATTTGCAAATCACATATTCAATGAAGAGTTAATATCCAAAATATATAAGAAACTCATACAATTCAAGAGCAATAAATAACCCAGTTAGAGCAAAGGACTTGAATAGATATTTTTCAAAGAAGGCATACAAATGGTCAACAGGAATATGAAAAAGCGTTCAACATCACAAATCATTAGGGAAATGCAAATCAAAACCACCTTGAGATATCACCTCACGATGCCTGTTAGAAGGGATTTTATTTTTTAAAAGAAGGCAACAAGTGTTGGTGAAGATTTGGAGAAAAGGGAGCCCTGGTACACTACTGGAATGAATAGAAATTGGTAGAGCCGTCATGGAAAATAGTACGAATTTTCCAAAAAATTAAAAACTACCATATGACTTAACAATCTCACTTCAGGAACTATTCAAAGGAATTTAAATTGGGATCTTGAAGAGATATCTGCACTTCCATGCTGATTGCAGCCTTATTCATAGTGGCCAGGATAGTAAAACAACCCAAATGCCCATCAATATTAGTGAATATAGAAAATATGTTGTATAAATCTGCAAACAATAAAATATTATTCAGCTTTTAAAAAAGGATATCCTGCCATGAGCAACAATGTGGATGGACCTAGAGAATATTATGTAAATGAAGTAAATCAGACACAGAAAGACAAATCTTATATGGTTGCCCTTACATATGGAACCTAAAATAGTGAAAATCATAGAAGCAGAAAGCAGAATTTTGGCTGCCAGGGGCTTGGAAGAGGAGTACAGGAAGAGATGATAGTCCGAGGAAACAAAGTTTCAGTTAGGCAAGATGAATAAGTTCTAAAGATCTCCTACATAGCACAGTGCCTGTAGCTAATAATACTGTGTAGTATACTTAAGATTTGCTAAGAAAGTAGATATTATGTGAAGTATTTCCCCCATAAATAAAAATGATAACAATAATAAACGGGGCTGGAGGAAACTTGGGGAGGTGATGGTTATGCTTATGATCTTGAGAGTATGAGGGTTTTACGTGTGTCTATTTATAACCAAACTCATTAAGTTGTATATGTTAAATATATACAGCTGTTTATATGCCAATAATACTTCAGTAACATGGTTTTTAAAATGGCACAACTTGATCACAAAAATAATTATGCAATATAATTTGATTAAATATGATAATACTGGCACATCTGAGAATAAGAGTGAAAAATGGTTAAGACACAAAGAAGTATTAGTTGTTTCAAAGCACTCTAACCAAAGCAGCCTAGGGTAACTTATGGTACAGGTACTGCAAGTTTTCAATTAGCAGGATCGTTGTAATTTGAGACTCTGATAGGAAAGTACCTCTTTTCTCCCTTAAATTCCCCATTTACCCCCTTATGCCTGAAATTCCTTTGTGACATTTATTCTTCATTCAATATTTGGATTAAAATGCTAAAATTTCTCTGTCACACAACCAGACAGAAAACTTTGCATGTAAGATATGCATGACTGCCGGGCTCGGTGGCTCAGCCTGTAATCCCGCGCCTTTGGGAGGCTGAGGTGAGTGGATTGCCTGAGCCCGCGGGTTTGAGACCCGCCTGGGTAGCGAGACCTCATCTCTACAATAAATCAAAAAATCAGCCGGGCATAGTAGCACATGCCTGTAATTCCGGCTACTCGAAAGGCTGAGGCGGAAGGATCGCCGGAGCCCAGCAGGTCGAGGCTGCGGTGGCCGGGAGCGGCCACTGCACTCCAGTCTGGGCGACAGAGTGAAACTGCAACTCAAAAAAAAAAAAAAAAAAAGATATGCATGACTAAAATGAGATATTTTTCTGAGAAAAAAAAGTGATAATGGCAAAGTGAAAGGAGAAAAATTGAGAGAGATTTGGAGTTCCCTCCCTTACAGCTTGTTCATGGACCAGCTTTGCCTATTTACCTGCTGTGGTCACTGCTCTTGGTTTCACTGTAGTAGCCCAGGATTTCACTCCTAAGAACACATGGCCAGTTATCTGGGGACCTATCTAGTACCAGAAGAATAGTGATCAGCGTTTCTAAGGCAAATAGACTTCACACATTTATTTCCCTGGGTAGAGCACGAAATTAATCAGATTGAATAAACAGGTGTGGCTTTGCATTATATTTTATACTAACTAAACCTACAGGAAATAACTTCCTTAAGTGATAATGCCTTTCTATTCAATCCAATAATAGTTTCAGAAAATCTTATTCTTAAGGAAGAATTTCATTTCCTTTCATTTTCTGTTTATAATTACTCGATGGGGCAGAAAATTGAAATTTTTAAGAGTTCATCTCCAATGCTTCTGGCTTTCTCACCTCTTCCACACACTCCACTGACATTAAGGTGAATAATTTTGTTTTTTTAGGAACATAGAAGAGAGAAGAAATCTGTGGACATCCCCCCAAAATGGATATGCTATTTATTCATCCATGCTTTTTAAGGGGATCACCAAACATTTTCTTCTAACTTAAGACAGTTTTCTTACATGATTAAGATGGTGAAATGACTATGAAAAACTAAGATAAATCATAAGCTGTGAGAGAGGGGAATTTGTCTTCCTTATCACCTAACTACCTTCTCAAATCTCTCAATTTTCCTTCTGGCACTTTGCCATTATCAATTTCTGCTGAAACCTTGACTAAGATAAATCATAAGCTGCGAGAGAGGGGAATTTGTCTTCCTTATCACCTAACTACCTTCTCAAATCTCTCAATTTTCCTTCTAGCACTTTGTGAGGCAGATATTGGAAAATATCTTCATGCTCCAGGATGTCAGACTTGCTACAGAAACTTCCATTTTGTGTGTTTCCTTATTTATTTTTTGCTTTATAGTATTCTATTGCTTAAAAACACAGGTTTATTTTTAAGCAAAACCAAGAAAAATAGTATATTCCCACAATTTCAGAGCCAAATTTATACCTCTGGGAGGGTTAGCAATCGGATATACAAAGGAGTCAACTCTGCATTTACCATATCCCCACTGAGACAGTAAAAACCTTTCTTAGAATTTCTCAACCCTAAATATATTTAATCCAACATTTGGCAAGGCCTAATACATCTTTAATGTTTTCGAGAATGGATTAAAAGAATGGAGGTTGTGGGGGTGATCTTTGCCATCGAAATGTGACGGTTCCCATAACTGCCAACCCCAACACATAGGGTCACATATCTGCTATTAATTCTTACGAATCACTGAAGAAACTCCCAACCTCACAAGGATGTTAGTCAAGGTTTCAGCAGAAATTGGTAATGGCAAAGTGCTAGAAGGAAAATTGAGAGATTTGAGAAGGTAGTTAGGTGATAAGGAAGACAAGTTCCCCTCTCTCACAGCTTGATCATGGATCAGTCCTGTCTATTAACTTATTTTTCAACCAAAAAGAAGCAAGTGCCAAAACTTCCAAGCACTTAAATCATGGCAGAAAAAACACTTATTGATTTTATCTATGAAAGGAATAATAGGTGTCCTTGTTATGCAACTTAAAAATTCCCAGTACCTTCACCTCTCTCCCTGGTCTTGAATATTTGCTTCCATTCACCTGCTATTGATTCATCACACCTTCATTTTGGAAGTTCCTGGGAAGTGGATGACAAATTAAGGGATTATATTTCATGAATAAAAATTAATTTGAGCTGGGCTCGGTGGCTCAGCCTGTAATCCTGTGCCTTTGGGAGGCTGAGGTGAGTGGATTGCCTGAGGCCATGGGTTCGAGACCCACCTGGGCAGTGAGACCTCATCTTTACAATAAATCAAAAACAGCCGGGCGTGGTAGCACACACCTGGAGTTCTGGCTACTCGGAAGGCTGAGGCGGAAGGATCGCCAGAGCCCAGCAGTTCGAGGCTGCGGTGACCGGGAGCGGCCACTGCACTCCAGTCTGGGCGACAGAGTGAGACTCCAACTCAAAAAAAAAAAATTAATTTGATAGGTAGCCCACAGGATGTACTTGAACCATCCTAAAAATGTATGTTCATGGGGTGAAAGCCTTCAGCAACCTCCAGTAATGGGCCACCTCAATGGACAGTTTTCGAGTCAACCTCTTAAGAAAGATGACTGTGCTTCTAGTCCTTTCCATGACAGCTGACCCACTGCCAAGTTTTATTTTCAATTTGGTTAGGCTAAATATATGGAAATTGAGAACTGATTATTGGTTATTTCTTCTACAACCTTCCCTGCCCTATGGCAAACAAATATCTTCATTCCTAGCATATCCCTCTTGTGATGAAAATAGTCCTTTAGCTTCCTCATTCCAACCTAGGCATTTAGATACCACTATTAATTTATAGGGTTAAAACAATTCTGAAACTCAGAAATAAGTTACTGTATAACTTTTCAAAGACATACCACAGTATTATCCAACAAGCCCGTGCAAATTAAATCTCTCTGGGGGGTATAACTTTGTTTAATTTTCTGTATATTACTGATTATATTCAGCCTTTGTAAAGTTAGATGCAAACTTGTAGAGGATTAATCATTGCCAATTTTTTTGCCCATTAATGATGTGAATTACTTCTGTCCCACAAAACAGGTAATCTCAAGTGTTACAATTTTATTATCCTGCAGGATACTAATCAGTTTTTATCTAGCTTCACAATTTTGTTCTAGCATTCTTTTTTTCAGTGACTATAAATCTAGATCTGTAATTTATATATATCTTATATCTACACACACACACACACACACACACACACACACCACACACCCCCGCTTCCTCTGAATGAGTTTTTATTATCCCTTTAGTTCCCTCATTATTGAGCTAAATAAATTTTTGACACTTTATAACTATATAACAAACCCATGACTTTAACATTTTTTTAAAAGTATATTTTGATGATAAGAACATGAGATTATAACTTGAGTTACTTATTCTCCTGGGAATTTAAGATCTCTCTCCTCTTATTATTCTTTAGAATTTTCTCTTTACTCCTTCCTCTCTGAGGCTAAATACTTTCCCTTTTCCCAGAAATAGCTTTTGACCCCATGTTCAAGACAGCAACATTTTATTAAAAAACCAAAATATTATACAACTTCTAAGATAAGATATATAGGGTGGAGATTGACCTGGAGATCTTACTTGAACACTGGAGAAATCAGGATTTCACCACAGTAAAAAGTATAACCCAATTTATAGCCTGGTGTTCACTTACAAAGAAATTACAGTATACTTGGGATGGCAGGTTACACATTAAACTTTTAGTAAAACCAGATAATGAAACTATCATATGGTAAGCAGCTCTTATGTTATAATAACATCTTAAATGGATGGAGGAATATAATTTAAAAGAAGCATGGTATATGAGGAGGTACTGCTGTGACTGTCTTTGGTTTACTTTTCTTCTGATGACCATGCCTTGAATTCCCTCCGAGGAACCACCTTGTCTTTCACTCTCAGTCCACACACTTTTTAAAAAGTTGAATCCATCTCGGTATAGGATTTGGGTCTAGCCAATCAAACTTTCACATGCCCCTGACCACAGTGGATTGGACTTTAATGAAACAAAATCAAAGTTTTCCTAGAAAATTCACTGGAGCAAATCTAAGCATATAAGCACTGAAACCACAGCAACCATTCTACAGCTACAGGGAAGCTGAGAGTCAGTACCAAGAAGCCTAAACCAGAAAGCAGGGTTTATTGACTATCTATGGTTGGGTCCTGGATTCTCAGCTTCACTTGAAACAAGTCTAGAACTTCAATAGTCAGTTAAATAGCAGATTTCTTTTTCTCATGAAGCTAGCTTAGGTTATGGTTTCTGACACTTGAAGCAGAAAAAAAAAATTGACAGAGTAGAAAATGCTGAAAACCATGATTATAAGAGTAAGCAATAAGAGTCTCATAGGGGAAGAAAATAAACATCCCCAAGCAGAGATGGATGCCAGGTTTTTGGTTCTGACATCAACCTAAATTTTCCATAAATTTCCCGAAAAAAATAATAAAAGTCTTCATGCTGTGTTTCTTGGAAAGGCTTGAATTTCTAAAGCTATTCTCAAGAAACAATGCAATCTGGAATTTTATCAGATTTCCTGAGCTTAGTATTTTATTTAAAATTGTAAATAAAGTTAGTTATAGTCATGCTATAAACTGTGTAGTATAAGATTACTCCGCTCCAAGTCTCAATTCCCATACCTATCTTCTTTCTTCCCTTTTCCCCACAAAACATGTTTTCAGTGCTTAGATGAGTGTCAGTCATTTGACCAGAAACTATGAATAAAAGGAAAAGCAAGTATACTCAATTCTTTGCTCTCATAGGGCTTACCATCTAATAAGAGAGTCAAAGAATAGCTAATGATCACACACACAATATTGCAACTGTAAAAGTATTACAGAGTGAGTACATTATCATATTCGAGCACATAGAAACAAAAGTTCATGAGATAATACTCATCCTTATTATGTGCAACCCACTCTGGCATTTTTCTATTCCATTCTGTTTCCTTTTCAAAAAATTCTGGTCATAACTTTCTAAATTTATGTCATAATTTATCAATGTGGAGGGATTAGACTAAGAAAAGTCAGAGAAGACTTATCTAAGGAAGTGAAGGTTGAGTTGAAATCAAAGATGAGCTGGGCTCGGTGGCTCAGCCTGTAATTCCGCGCTTTGGGAGGCCGAGGTGAGTGAATTGCCTGAGCCAGCGGGTTCAAGACCCGCCTGGGCAACTAGGCGAGACCTCATCTCTACAATAAAAATCAAAAAAATTAGCCGGGTGTGGTAGTGCGCGCCTGTAGTTCCAGCTACTTGGAAGGCTGAGGGGGAAGGATCGCCAGAGCCCAGCAGGTCAAGGCTGCGGTGGCTGGGAGCAGCCACTGCACTCCAGTCTGGGCGACTGAGTGAGACTCCAACTCAAAAAAAAAAGAAAGAAATCAAAGATGAGTAAGAGTTAATTAGGTGAAAAGAGGAAGAAAAGAGACATCTAAAGAGAGGGTACAGCAAGTGTAAAGCCTGGACAGAGGAGGAAGTATATGTACTTGGGACTGAAGGAAGGCCAGGGTGTGGCAGCAATGCAGAGAGCAAGGAGGAACCTGGTACTCCATGGGGGTGGACTGAAGGATGACCAAAGCCAGACAGGGTCGGCAGGACATATTAAGAATTGCTGCCTTTGAAAACAACAGGATGACACTGAAGTTTTAGTTTTTGAAAGGATTATGTGAGTCAATTGCGCAAACAGTAAGGGTGAGAATAGATGAAGGTGGAACATTTACGGAGCTAAGGAATTAATTCAGGGAAAGGTGACTCTGGGTTTGGGTATATGACAGTGGATATGGAAAGAAGTGCCTTCTCAACATCATGGATTACTTCCTGCTATAACACAAACAGAATGACTTATAACATTCCCGAACACATGTCAGTTTTCTACATAGTCAATCACACAGGGAAGCTGATTGAAATAGATTCCCGGACTCTATTCTCAAATACTTTGATTTAGGTATTATTTCCCATTTAGTCCAAAATAGTGAGTTTTTAAGCAGTGGTAGGCATTTAACGACATTAAAGGCTAATGCATAGGTTTTAGGCAGCGTGACCTGTAATACATAGTTCAGATTCCCTTTATATTGGAAAAAAAAGTACTTGACCTTTTCTGTTTCCATACTCTATATAACATTAATGAATTGAGTAGTGTGCAATTTTGTATTTTCATGATAATCATAATCCCTTTAAAGGTAGCCATGATTTTAGTTGTGGTCAAGAAGTATGTGCCCTTAAATCCTCTACTTGAGACACAAAATTTGGGGAACTGCATCATTTAGTAAGTCATTGATGACAGTCTCATGAATTTTTGCATTTGACTTGAAGGGAAAAGAATGTGGTCCTGAGAGATCCCTTCCCCGAAAATGGCTTAATGTGTATAGGTCAAGGTTTCTGGGGAGGGAAACTCTATCATATATACTGTCACAGGAGGTCGAAATCATAAAGATAATTGTCCCCTGAAATGATATCAGTAAAAAAGGTATAGTCTCTTATATATTATTTTATTTAAAAATTTATCTGGTGTCACCAAAGGATGATAGTAATTTCTAACCAAGTTCATGTCTATAGCATTATATGAAGATGCTAATATTGTGAAGTATAGCATATTTTGCCACTGACTTTCTTCATAATGTAGTTTGAAAGGGGAGTATGTTTTAATATGTTTGCAAGTAAACATTTCCATTCTTTTTCTCTCTTCTCTTAGTACACTTTTACTAAGAACTGGTGTAGAAAATAAAAATTCACTAACACTTCACATTATTGAATGTCACAGGGTAATAGTGATTTGGGTGTTACTAGATTTTACCTGGCATTGGTCGGTCTCCTTCTGGTAAGGAACAGTAATCAATCCAGGAAATATTAAAATCTATTAGTTTGGCCAGGAGTGGTGGCTTACACCTATAATCCCAGCACTCTGGGAGGCAAAGTAGGGAGGGCTACCTGGGCAAATTGGAGAGACCGCCTCTCTACAATAAATAAAAACAAGTTACCTGGGTGTTGTGGTGCACACCTATAATTTCATCTACTTGGAAGGCTAAGGTGGAAGGATCTCTTGAGCCTAGCAGGTCGAGAGAACAGTAGCTATGATCATGCCACTGCACTCCAACCTGGGTGACAGAGTAAGAATCCAACTCAAAAAAAAAAAAATCTGTTAGTTTAATGAAGGCTTCTAATACGTCTTCCAGAAAGCCATGGTGAAAAGAGCATCTGCATTCACTAGAACTTCCTTTGTTTCTTTGGCTGAAAATAAATTGGATAAGACAGATTTATTGTAAATTCTAGCTAGGGGAAGACACTGGGATAAGACTGACATTGTTATTGCTGGTATTTTAAAAACATGGCAAAATTTGTTGATTTTGTCTACAAGTGATGTTTAAAAGAGTTCTTTCACTAACTTAAATGGCTATTGAGAAAGAATATTAACGTAAACAATCACTTTACCACAATCATATAAACACTTGTGTGCCTGTAGCAGAGGTCTGGTACATTTCTGAGCCCATTTGGGATTCATGAGAAACAAAAACATAATGGGAGAAAATGTTAGAACAGCCGGTATTTAACTTTTCATTAAGTTTGGGACTTCAGAGCATCAACAAGGGACACTGAAAATATATTGATTTTTACTTTGGTCAAATTATTTTTTAATGAGATTTCTTAATTTTTCTGTATTTGAAGTGTTGTGAATTAGGGATACCTGCATCTGTAGAGACATAGATAATTAAAACTTGATGGTAAAAAATAAATATAATTCAGCAACCTGATTCAACAATTAAGTGTTATTTTCAGGATAAGATGTAGTTCATTGTATCAAATTTAAATATTACCTTGTTTTTGAAAATGGTGGGAAACTGTGGGAATGGGAGCAAGGAGTTGGGGGGGTGGGATTGACAGTAGTCGATATCTACCTGGGGAAGGGGGGGGACACCTCATTGATAAGGGTACGCGCACAGTGAATATTTGTATACCTAGCTCTCAATTGTATCCCACAATTTTAAATAAAAATTAAAAGAGGAAAATAAATAAATAAATAAATAAATAAATAAATAAATATTACCTTGTAATGCTAAATAGCCCAAAAAAGAATATTTAGGCTAATTCAAATCTGGTACCTCCTTTTTTCCCTCCCCAGACATACAAAATAATGGTATCTGTAATACTGAGTAACCTATTATAGTGACAGAGAACTGTATATCACATCTTCTCACTCATAAGCGAAACTTGAACAATTATCATAATATTATAAGAAAAGTATTGGCAGTAGAGGGAGACTGCCGGGGCCGGGAGTGGGATTGGCAGTAGTGCTGGGGAGTGGGGAGCACACCTCATCAATAAGGGTACCTGCATAATGGACATTTGTATACCTAACCCTGAATTGTACCCCACATCTTTAAAATAAAAAAATAAATACTTAAATAAAATAAAAAATAAAGATAGAAGTAAGGCAAAATAATGGGATCTTATATTAATGAATCCTTTATGTGAATTTTGTCATGTCAAATGTTGTGCCTTATTTCATTAAAAGCGTTTTGTTGAGATAAAAAAAAATTGATTTGATGGGTCTGTGGGGGTGGAGCTCTTATATGTGTATATATCTTAAAGCTTCACGGGGACTCTGATGTGCAACTAGAGCAGGAAACTATTAAGAGGGTGATTCTTTTCTTCTTTATGGTACTCAGTTCTCCAAGTGACCTCATCCAATTCTTTGTCTGTAAATACCACCCATGTGATAGTGACCCTCAAATTTATATAATGTAAGCCCAAACCTCTCTGTTGAATTACACATTTCTATACCCAACTCTTTACTTTATATCTTTCCTTGAATGATCTAATAGGAAGTTCTAACATTAACGTGACCAAAATAAAACTTTAAATCCCCAACCGTTTCCCATTTAATCTTCTCCTTGAGTATTCCTACCTCATTGATAGCGACTTCACACTTCTTACTCAGGCAAATCGCAGAGACACATGTACCACATCACGTATGCCATGCCTCATATCCAATTCCCCAGTAAGTCCTGTCAGTTACACCTTCCAAACATACCCCTGACCCAACAATGTTCCATCAGCTCCATGGTTCCCATTTAGAACAAAGCATCATGAGCTTGCACTTGAACCATTGTAATAGCATTCACAGTAGCCTCTATTTTTCTTTGCTTCCTTATGTTATATTTTTCACACAGCATGTGGAAAACTTTTAACAAGAAAGAAAGATCAATTTACTCATTTGTTGAAAATATTCCAGATGGCTTTGTAAGTCACCTAGAATAATACAAGGTTCAACCCCTCCAGTCTTACAATCTCTGACGACTTCTTGCTGACACTGCTTAGCCGCAATTGTATTTAAATATGCCAAGCAAAACCCTACCTTGGAATCTTTGCACTGGCTCTTTTATGCCTGGAATATCCTTTCCCCAGAGCTATGTGACTTTTTCTTCATTTTTAAAAAGATTTTTCCCTCAAATATCATTGTATTGGAGCCCTCAGATTACTTTATATAAAATACATGTGTACACACATTCTTATTAGTCAACTGTTACCCCCAATAGAATGACTACTCCTTGAGAGAGAAACTTTGTTTGGCTTATTGCTATATCTTCAATGCCTTTAGCATTGCTTGATATTTAGTAGAAGCTCTAAGAACTATTTTTTTTTATTGGAGTCTCACTTTGTTGCCCAGGCTGGAGTGCAGTGGCACACTCACGGCCACCACAGTCTCGACCTGCTGGGCTCGGGAAATCCTTCCACCTCAGTTTTCCAAGTAGCTGGAACTACAGGCATGTACCACCAGGCCTGGCTAATTTTTTGATTAATTGTAGAGAAAAGTTCTCTCCAAGTTGCCCAGGTTGGTCTAGAACCCACAGACTCAGGCAATCTTCTTGCCTCAGCCTCTCAAGTAGCTGGAACTACAAGTTTGTGCCACCATGCCCCATCAATTTTTTGATTAACAAGGTCTCACCAAGTTGCCCAGGCTGTCTCAAACACGTGGGCCCAGGCAACCCTTTAACCTTGGCCTCCCAAAGTGCTAGGATTATAGGCGTGAGCCACTGAGCCCAGCCTCTAAGAACTATTGAAAAAGGGATGATTGGATAGCTATCCAGTCTACATGAGAGAGGGCATGTGGAGCAGGCCTGGAGAAGAGAATGGGGTGGCAGGATTATGAACGGCACACAGTGACATCTCTGAGAAGCCTACTTGCCGTTGGAAAAAGTCAAATCCTCATCCCTCTCCTTGACAGGCAAATCAGTGCGTACGCAAAGTGGCGCTTAGGAAAGGCAAGGGAGAATAGCAGGTGGTGGTTGCCTATATCGTCTCTGCTGTCTGACAACCTGGTTTTAAACTGCAGCTCTGCTTTCCTGTGTGACCTTAGTCAAGTCACTCAACCTCTATGTACTTATCCCCCAAATAGGAAAAACTAGTTGTTGGGAAGTTTAGAAAACAGTAATTCATAAAATGCATTTGGTACAAGGTAGCTGTCATTTCATATTAGCTATCATTATTATGATGTGATAGAGTGGCACTGGCTAGTGATGAGATAATGAAAGAAGGAGAAAAGAAGGGGCTCAGAAAAGCTGAGATATTGGGCTTACTCTGTCACAGATGTTTAAATAAGAAAGATCCTTCTTGCCTGCTAAAATGCTTGTTTAGAATAAGAGGTAAGTAGAACACCAACCGTCACAATCTTTCCAGTGTTGACCTAGATAAATCTTGATATTTTATGAATAGAGGTGAGGCATAATCAGATCAAGTGCCAGATGAAAAGAGGAAGACAGTTGAGAAAAACAAAACACCTGATTCAGCAGAGGATTTAGTGCGTCATGTTACACCACATCCTGTTATTCTTATAAGTCATTATCCAGTGTCGTGTGTCCCAGCAGCATAACATCATTCAGACCAACTTTGCTCAACATCAGCAATGATTGCCAGAGACAGACAACTTCCACTTTAATCAACATAGCCATCTAACAATAAAAAAAAGTGCAAGTGAGAAATCTCTTTAGAATCCAGGAATTGGAGATAGAATAAATGAATTATGGCATTTTGTAGATATGGAATTATATTTTTATATTTAATCATAAAAAATGAGTGAAGAGATAAAAAAACTCTGTTAGAACATGCTTTAAAATATTTTCTTTGTTACTTCTATTTTCTCCCCACTTCCCCAATGTATGTATGAACCTCTGATAGGTTGGTAAATCTCCTAAGTTTCAGCTCATATATAATCATACTATTTAGAGTTTCTATGATTCATAAGCATGCTTGAATAGATTTACAATTTCAGTAATTTACAATTTACAATTTCAGCATTTACAAAAATGTTAAACACTGAGATTTATATTGCAGGTATCAAGATGAATAAGCAAACAGGTTGGCAAAATCTCTTAAAAATGATTGATCTTGGCCATGGAAATGTGCAATTGGGAATTAATACGGTTTTTATTGAAGATTTCCGATCTGGTTCTCCAACATCTCATACTACTAAATCAACAGGCAGCTCATTCTTTCCTCAGTCGTCAAGTATCAGGGATTTTCCATAAACCTCAATGTTGGATGAGTTTACTAGTAACAAATACATCTGTAAGTCAGACACTGAAGCAGGAAGATGTCATGGTTGAATGTAAAGCAAACATTTTGATGTAATCAGGATTTAAATTACATCTGCTGTGAGACTCTGGGAAAAGGTATCTGCTTGGAAAGAGAGAAAAGGATCGGTAGAATGAACGTTTGTAAAGGCTCTCTCTTTCATCCACAGGGAAAAAGCTAACCCAATTTTCTGCTATGGGGAGCAATTGTGGTGTGCACAAAATAACCACCAACCAACCAAGTAGGGCTGCAGCAAAATGAGATCTGGCTCTAGATTTGCAACTGAGTGAAACCACTCCTCTGATTAGAAAGAAGAATTATTTAACATTTTGACATCTTACTAGGTGAAGCCAAAATTCATTCTATGTAGAGAAAGTATAGTAACCCAACCATGGATTCCCCTTCAATGTATTCTACTAATATATATGTAAGGAAGCTTTCCTCAATTAAAAACTATTTTTAAATGAAGAAATTACTCAATTCATGGGTAATAAATTGAGTTTCAAAAGTATTGAGAGTCTTTGCTCATTGTACAACCTCCTAAGCAGGACCTTTTCAACAGTTTTTTATCACTCTCCTTCTCTTTCAACTGGTCGTTCCTGCTCCATTTCTCTAGGATGACTTAGCCTCATCCCAGAAACACGTAGTCCTTACATGACAGCCATCATTTTTGTTATATCAGAAATTCTATCATGGACATCAAGATCAGTTTAATCACCAGTTTCTGCAGCCGATAAAAAGAGGAAACAGAAAGAAATGAATGAGGCTTCCCTGAGATCAAATGAGAAGGATAAGACTCTGGTGCCATTTAATCCTGAACACAAGGCAGTGTTCTCTAGACACTGAGGTATGGAATTGTGATGGAAGAGCAAGACAGAAGCAAACATGAAACACACTGCCACAGCAAGTCCTCAGGCAGTGCTGTCCTGGGTTCTGACTAGTCAGACATACTGGAGCAACTTAGTTTCAGTCACCTGGAAACTAAGGCACATCAAAATGATTTAGGGGTGAGGGAGAATGTAAATTCATGAGTAATTTCTAGGGTATAACAGACTTTGTAACTTAACATCATTTCATAGGTTAAATACTCACCTAGCGATGGGAGACGGGGCAAGATGGCGACGGCATAGGTGAACTGGTGAGATTCTCTGAACGGACCAAGACTGCAAACTGCTGAATAGACAGACTGTAAAGCAGAGGGAAAAGTGAACAAAACCAGAAGACCCTCATAAGGAAGAACAGGTCATTGCAGAAGAGAAACAAAAGCAAGCCCACCTTCCCTCAAAAACAGAATTGAAGAGGGGGAGGGAAAGGGGTAAAGGGAGAAAAATCTACAGAAATGAAGAAAAACCAAAAGAAGAGTATGGGTCTCTCCCAGACGCCTGGGAGAGCAGACACTGAGAAAATTGACTTTGGAATACAAACAATGAAAAGTCCCCAGAATGAAGGGTCTCAAAATGCAAATGTAGATATCAAAACAATAATGGAGAGACTAAAAAGAATTGAGGAGACACAAGAAGAAACTAGAAAGGAGCTGATATCTGAGATAACAGTAATAAAGAATACTGTGAATGAAATAAATAACAAATTGATAATCATGGAAAGCAGAATTACCCAAGCAGAAGAAAGAATCTCAGAGCTTGAGGACCAAAATATAGAAATAACCCAAACTCTTAAAAACACAGAAAATAAGCTAAAAAAGACAGAACAAAACCTTCAAGAGATGAGTGACTACCTCAAGAGGCCTAACCTAAGAATAATCGGACTCCCTGAGGCAGAAAGAGAAACAGAGACCACATTGGAACAAACTTTCCACGAGATCATTCAAGAAAATTTCCCTCATCTAATCAGTGATACAAAAATTCAAACACAAGAGATTCAGAGAACCCCCGCAAGACAACAAATGAGAAGACCAACTCCTAGACAAATAATAATTCGCCTAAATAAAGTAGGCACAAAAGAAAAAATCCTAAAGGCAGCAAGAGAAAAAGGCCTGATCACCCACCATGGAAGACCAATCAGAATAGCAGCAGATTTATCTGCAGAAACCCTGCAGGCTAGGAGAGCTTGGAGCCCTATCTTCAAAGTCCTAAAGGATAAACAATTTCAACCAACAATAACCTACCCAGCCAAGCTAAGCTTCATCAGTGAGGGAGAATTAAAATCTTTCCCAGATATCCAATCCCTAAGAACTTATGCAGCCACAAAACCATCTCTACATGAAACACTTAAGAAAGTACTAAACACAGAAGAAAAGGAAAAAAGAACAACGTTCTTCACAAGAGTACAGGGAAAAGAATAAAAGAA
>NW_007246693.1:297716-327529 GCF_000164805.1 Carlito syrichta | reverse complement strand
CTTCTTCCCCCTTCTTCCCCGTTGTCCCGTACTTATATCCCTTGGTCTCCACCCACAAGTCCCGTACCAGCGTGTCAGCAGTTCATTGGCTCTGCAGCGTTGCACTTGCGCAGTGCGCAGTGGAGGAGGGCCCGGCGGTATATCATGCGCCTAATCATGGGACTTGGCAGAGGTCCCGGGCGCCATCTTGGCTCAGGCCGCGCTCTCCACATCTCCCCCTTTTTTGTTTTATGAACGAGAGAATGCCTGTCTTAGGTTGTCCCTTGCGGAAACGTTCCTTACCCATCATCGGGAATACAAGCAGCGCTGGCCTGTCCCGTCTTAGGTTGGTAACGTTCCCAGGGGATCTTACCCGTCTTTGGCTACTTCTCTAGCAGTCCAATCCACACTTGGGGAGATCGACCAGCCTCCATGGCCGCGAGAGCCTACACCACGAGGGCCTGCTCCTTCTTGTGCTGTTGCCGAGCATTACACATGCACCGGACAAAAGGGAGGCATAGAAGTACAAGACAGATCCCAAGACCCGCAAGTCCTGCCCATTCCTTTACATGAGATGCAATTGTGGTGACCCATCCCATGAGTCCTTTAACCAGCTTAGTATCTACTCAGGTGGAATTGATGATTACGATGGGTGTACGTAGTTCTCCAAGCAACTTAAAGTTCTCTGACCAATTACCTGTAAGATAGCTGGAAAGGTTACGGGATAGCGCCACAGTGTGGCTGTAGTTGTTAAAAGGCACATTAGTAACGCAGAGCCCAGGGTCGCTCCATTGGCATCCAATACGAGCTAACTGCAGGGCAATATCAACCTGTTCTTGAACAAGGTCGACCCTTTAAGATAAGAATGTCTGCCTTTAGGGTGCTATCTTTCCATGGCAACAAGCGAGAACTAATCTGCGGCATCTGGGCGTACCCCAGGCCTTTTAAGGTTTGGTCTGACTGCTGTGTGGGCCACCCCGGCGGCCAGTCTGTGGTGCTAACGATGCTACGATAGGCACCTGTATCCAATAAACCAACTATGGGCTTACCATTAACTGTGACTCTGAGCACCGGTCTGGTGCTGAGATCTAATGAGCAAAAAATCTGGGGGGCGCCCGTAGACCCAAACCCCTTGTCTCCCCGCTCTTTGTTCTCCGCAGGAAATTTCTCATGTAAGCTGCTCAGAAGGAGTAATTGAGCTATCTTGTCTCCTGGTGAGATAGCCGAAATGCCTCGGGGGGATGAAACCATTACCTTGACCTCCCCGGTGTAATCTGAATCAATAACCCCTGGGTGAATCACCAAGCCTTTTAGGGTGGCGGAACTACGGCCCACCACCAGTCCCACTGTGTTCGGAGGCAGGGGACCTTTGAATGTGGTTCCAATTAGTTGGACCCCCATGGCAGGGGTTAGTATGAGTCTGGTGGTGGAACTGAGGTCAAGTCCGGCGCTGCCTGCGGTCAGGCAAGCACGAGCCAAGCCCTGCCAATCACTAGGGGTGAGGCAGAACCGGTGCAAGTTCTCTAGCTGTGTTACAACGTAGGCGGCACTGGTCCCGTAGGAACGCACAGATTCAGCCAGCCTTGAAATGAGCTTCCAATCCAGGGGCTCATGATACCTGTTTCCAGCTGGATTTTGAAACACAGGAAAGCACTGCGCCCCGTATTGCTGCCACACCTCTGGGTGGAGGCTGCGTCCTTCCGCTTGCGGGGGAGGATAAGGAGGCGGTCTCAGCGCCGAGGGCTGTATAGGCACTTCCATAGCACTCATTTTTTCAACGAGCTCCTCTAGTTCCCCCTCCGAAAGCCCTTCCGCCTCTGTGTCTCCTGCCTGTGACCGCTCAGAACACTCTTCTCTCATAGTGTTCATTGCTTCAGCCCCTTCGCTAAGCTCCTTCCCGCACTGATCCTCGTCTTCTATACAATTTAACACCAACTTCCATATTGCCATCGCTCCCCGAGGAAGTCCTTGCTGCTGCTCAGCGCGCCGCAAGTCCCTCCCAAGCTTGCTCCAGCTAGGCTCCGTAAGGTGCCCAGACACTGGGAACCAGGGTGCGGCATTCTCTACAGCCCGCATAAAGTTGTTTATTGTCTCCTGCTTCAGACCCACCCCTTTTACTTTCAGCAGGCTTTTGAGAGCCTGTTGAAGCGTCTGCGCCGATGTGGTGTTACCCATAGTCCTAAGTAAGCTTGTCCCTGTTAACCGGGAACCTTATTGTCTCAACTGAGAGCCTTGCCTGTCCCACTTACCTGGGAACTTACCCTGTGACTAGTCACCCTGTCCGCGATGAGTTCTGAACAGCTAAGGTCCCCATACGGGCCACCACTTGTCGCTCACCCCTGACCAGCAGGAAGGAGGCAACAACAACGTGTTCTTCTCAAAGCGGTTTATTCAGCCTTTACACCATGCCAGCTTCTTCCCCCTTCTTCCCCGTTGTCCCGTACTTATATCCTTTGGTCTCCACCCACAAGTCCCGTACCAGCGTGTCAGCAGTTCATAGGCTCTGCAGCATTGCACTTGCGTGGTGCGCAGTGAAGGAGGGCCCGGCAGTATATCATGCGCCTAATCATGGGACTTGGCAGAGGTCCCGGGCGCCATCTTGGCTCAGGCCGCGCTCTCCACACTTTTCCACCATTGTGTATTCTTGGCATCCTTGTCAAAGATCAGTAGACTTTATAAGCATGAACTTATTTCTGGGATCTCTGGGGAATCACTGACCGCAGGTTAAAAACACTTCCTTACTGGTTGATCTTGTTGTCAACCATAAACTGAAATAAAATTTGTAATTATATCGTTATGCCAACCTGGCCATAAATTTCTGTCATCCATTCACAATTTCCACTGGGCATCAATTATGTAAATATCCAGTTTAGCTTCAGGCTCAACATGCTTTAAATGACATTAACCCTTTCGAACCTAAATCAGTTGTCTCCTAAATACTTTTTTAAAGTTGTCATAATTTTCAAACATTTAAGTTTGAAACATGCTAATGCAGAGAGATAAGAAATGCCATTTAGAGTGTGACAAGTTTTGAGGAATCTGTTGAATAATCTGGTCTAAGAGATCAAACACCAACTATCTATCTATTTTTTCAATTTTATCCCACCTCCCCTACTACCATAGAAACAAACATTTCTTGCTAGGTATTAGCAGCATTATCAGAAAAAAAAATGAAGGTGAAAAAAGTTGACTGGGCTCGGTGGCTCAGCCTATAATCCCAGCACTTTGCGAGGCTGAGGCAAGTGGATTGCCTGAGACCGCGTTTGAGACCAGCCTGGGCAACTTGGCAAGACCCCGTTTCTACAATAGATCAAAAATTAGCTGGGCATGATAGTGCGTGACTATAGATCGTTCCAGCTACTTAGAAGGCTGAGGTAGAAGGATAGCTGGAGCCCAGTAGATCGAGGCTGTGATGTCCGGGAGCGTGCCACTGCACTTCACTCTGGGCAGCAGAGTGAGATGCCAACTCACACACACACACACACACACAAAAAGAAAACAGAAAAAAGTTGATCTGCAAAGGCCTCTAATTAAAAAAACATTTTTTTTTCTCTAGAGAACTCAAGTATATACACACACACACACACACACACACACACACACACACACACACACACGCATGCACAGTTTCTTTTGGACTTTGGGAAAATATACACCTACTTAGGGATCTGGAAAAGTACCCAGAACTATCATTCTGAAATGCCTTAGGAATTTCTTCTCAGGGTTGTAACCCCAAAGATGTTGATTTAGGCCTAACAATATCCTCTCTTAAATCTAATATCAATGGTTAAGTAAATACCTAATTCACATGATTTATCCATATCAAGTAAGGGAAATATGAAAGATTCCAACATCTAACACTATATACAACATTATAACATTTACCATTAACATGATAACGTTTAATATTATTTTTAATATTATAACTTTTTTAATACTAAAGATGTGGTGTACAAGTCAGTATTGGGTACATAAGTAGCTTATGTACAAGTGAAGTTTGGGCCTCCCGTTGGACCTCACTTCTCCTGGATTAGGATCAGGTACCCTTATTACCGTTACATGTCCCCCTCCCCTCACTGTTTTTAAATTTATTAAATTTAAGAATGATGGCCATTCTTACTGGAGTTATGTGGTATGTCAGTGTGGTATTGATTTGCATTTCTCTGATGATTAATGAGGCTAAACATTTTTTCATGTGTCTGTTGGCTGTTTGTATATCTTCTTTTGAGAAGTCTCTACTCATGTTGTTTGTTCACTTTTTAACGAGACTGTTTATTTTTTCCCTGTAGATCCTGGATGCCGGGCTTTTGTCGGACAAACAGTGGGCAAATATTTTTTTCTAATTCTGTGGGCTGTCTCCCTCCTCTCTTGAAGCTTTCTTTTGCTTTGCAGGAACTTTTCAGTTTGATGAGATTCCACTTGTCTGTCTTATCTCTTATGGTATGAGCCTTGGGGTTTTGATCTGGAATTGATTGCCTATTCCAATTTCCATAAGAGTGTCTCCTGTGTTTTCTAAGATTCTTATACTTTAAGGTGTTACATTCAGGCCTTTGATTCATTTAGAGTTTATTTTTGTGTATGGTGCAAGGTAGGGAGTCCTGCTTCATTCTTCTGTATGTGATCAGTCAGTTTTCCCAGCACCATTTACTGAAAAGGTTTTCCTCTCCCCAGTGGTTGTTAGTTTGTCAACGTTGGGTGAGAAACTAATGTTTTGTTTCCAGAATCCCTATCCTGTTCCATTGGTTGCAATACCAGAGAGTTTTGATTATTGTAGCCCTTTTTATTTGTCCTGGAAACCATGGGTTAGGATATATATTAATTTAAAGATATGGGGTACAATTCAGGGTTAAGTATACAAGTGGACATTGTACATGTAAAGTTTAGGCCTCCCTTTGGTCCCCACTTTCCTGCTTTGAGATCAGGTAACCTTATTGATGTTGTTTCCCCCTCCCCCCCAGCAGAATCCTGCTACTGTCAATCCCTTTTTTCTTATAGTATTATGGTAAATGTCCAGGGTCCATTTATGAGTGAGAGCATGTGGTACTCTGTTCTTTATTTCTGGTATAGATCATTGAGTATTATAGACTCTAAATCCATCCAAGTTGCTGCAAGGTCCATATGTTTTTCCTTCTTTATGGCTGTGTAATAGTCCATTGTGTATATGTACCACATTTTTAAATTCAGTTTTGATGGGCAGCACAATTGGTTACATATTTTTGCTGTTGTGAATAGTGCTGCAATAAACATGCCTATGCAGTATCTTTTTTGTAGAATTGAGTTCTTCTGCGTATATTCCCAGTAGGGGGATTTCTGTTTCATATGGAAGGTCAATTTCTAGTTCTTTTAGAACTAAATCACCACACTGTTTTCCATAGAGATTGAACTAGTTTGGATTCCCACCAGCAGTATAGAAAAGTTCCTTTTTCTCTGTATCCTTGCCAGCATCTGTTGTTTTTTGTTTTGTTATTGATGGTCACCTATACGGGGGTTTATTGTAGCCTTACAATAAAGTTTAAAGTCTGGGAGTGTGACACCTCCTGCTTTGTTTAATTTTCTGAGGATTATTTTGGCTATCCGTGGTTGTTTTTATTTCCATATTAATTTCTGCTTTGTCATTTCCATGTCTGAGAATAATGCTGATAGTATTTAACAGGTATTGCATTGAATCTGTAGATTGCCTTGGGTAGGATGGGCATCTTAACAATCTCTGTCTCTTGGGCACCATCTACTTTTCTCCTCTCCAACCTTCATGTTCCATACTTCCTATCTAAGAGCATGGAATATTTTTCCTTATGTTGTGTCTTCTTTGACTTCTTTGAGCAGTATTTTGTACTTTTCATTGTAAAAATCTTTCACTTCTCTGGTTAGGAAGATGCCAAGATCTCTTTTTTTTGTGGCTGTTGTGAATGGGGTTGTCCTTTTTATTTAGATTTCTGTCTGGTTTTGTTGGTGTTTAAAAATGTGACTGTCTTTTTCACATTTATTTTGCACCCTGACTTTGCCGAAATCCTTTATTAGTGCAAGGAGATTTTTGACAGATTCCCTTAGGTTTTCTAGTTACGGGATCATATTGTCTGCAAAGAGGAATAGCTTAACTTCATCTTTTCTATTTGAATACCCCTGATTTCCTTCTCTTATCTGATTGCTCTAGCTAGGACTTACAACTTTAAAGCACTGAGAAAAAATAAATTATGTACTAACAAGGAAGGATAATAAATGGATTATACACCTTAAATGGTATATTGGGATGTCTAAATATAATCAGGAATCAAAATTTTCCTCATTCATAAATATTGTCTCTAAATTAATGGAGACAAAAAATTAAATGGGGAAAAAAGGTTTAAAGACCCCAAATCTCTGCCTCTTGGGCACCACCTACTGTTTCTCCTCTCCAATCTTCACTTTCCATACTTTCTTTTCTGATATGTTATTCCCCATTAACACTCCCCTTATCTGCTTCCCAACCTTAACTTACAAAAACTTGTCACTTTAAGACAAGTTTTTAGGTCCTCTAATTATCCTGAGGTCTCTCAGATTTCTAATGTCCTTTAGTTTAAAGTCAAACTCCATGTTATAGACAAATAATTTCCTAAAGTTGCTGAAAACGCTTATCATTTATTTAACATCACATTTCAGGCTTACCAGTCTAGTTTCTCCAATCTTTACCAAATTGTTTGTATACATCTTGCCAACACAGATGGCAAAAGCAGATTGGATTCATTCCCAAAAAGTTTTAGCAAGACCTGTCCCTGCTTCCCCACAATCTGGTCTATTATATTGGGAACAGTATTGGAAACTTATATTGCCAAGAGATTTAAATAGGGCCATAATTGACATACTTCCTAAAGTCATATAATAGTATAAAATTCAAGCTTGTACCTAAGAGTCAAACAAAACAGTTAATAACCATCATTACAGGCTTCAATTGATATTTAGGGAAAATTCTGACCTTCCCATAAGTGTTACCTCCACTAGAATCTCTTAATTTTTTGTTCATTAACGGTCTCTCCCCAAAATTTTTCTTTTCTTTTTTTTTTTAAATCAATATTTTTTATTATGATATTGTGGGGTATAGTTAAGGGTTAGGTATACAAATATGCTTCATTCAGGCCCCCTTGGTGTCTCCCCATCCCCAGACAGATGTTTACTACCATTAGTCCCATCCTTCCTCCATAGTTTCCCACCACTATCAGTCAATTTCTTATGGTAGTGCGTTGAATGATCAAGGTCCACTATATGAGTGAGAACATGTGATAATCAGATCTTTGTTTCTGTGAGAGGTCACTCAGTATTACAGACTCTAGTTCCATCCAGGTTGCTGCAAAATTCATGATTTTGTTCTTTTTTATGGCTGCATACTATTCCATCATGCATATGTACCACATTATTTAAATCCAGTCCTCTTTTGCTGGACAGCATGGTTGGTTCCAGGTTCTTGCTATTGTGAGCAATGCTGTGATAAATATTCAAGTGCAGGTATCTTTTTTATCGAGTGATTTGAGTTCTTCAGGGTATATTCCCAGTAGGGGGATTGCAGGGTCATATGGGAGGTTGATGTTTAGAGCTTTTAGGAATGGCCACATTGCTTTCCATAGAGGTTGCACTAGTTTACACTCCCACCAACAATGGAGAAGTGTTCGCTTTTCATCACACCCTCTCCAACAACTGTTATTTTTTGAGTTATTGATAACTGCCATTCTGACTGGAGTTAGGTGGTATCTCAGTGTGGTTTTGATTTGCATCTCCCTGATGATTAGTGAGGTTGAACATTTCTTCATGTGTTTGTTGACTGCTCGGATGTCTTCCTTTGTGAAGTGTCTGTTTATATCATTTGCCCATTTTACAATGGGGTTGTTTGTTTTTTTCTTTTCAGCATGTTTGAGTTCCTTGTAGATCCAAGATGTTAAGTCTTAGTCAGATCTGGAGTTGGCAAATACTTTTTCCCAGTTTGTAGGCTGTCTCCCCGCTCTCTTGATGGTTTCTCTGGCTTTGCAGAAGCTTGTCAGTTTAATGAGGTCCCACTTGTCTATCTTATCCCTTATGGCCAGTGGGTTTTGGGTTTTGTTCAGGAATTGGATGCCAGTTCCAATTTCCATGAGGGTATGTCCTTCATTTTCTAAGGTTCTTATGGTTTGAGGTTTTACATTTAGGTCTCTGATACATTTGGAGTTAATTTTTGTGTATGGGAATAGATAGGCATCCTATTTCAGTCTTCTGCATGTGGTCAGCCAGTTTTCCCAGCACCATTTACTGAATAGGTTCTTCTCTCCCCAGTGGTAGGTGGTGGAGTCTTTGTCAAAGATGAGTTGATTGAAAAATTGAGGTTTTGCTTCTGGAATCTCAATTCTATTTCATTGATCTATATGCCTGTTCCTATACCAAGACGAAGCTGTTTGGATGATTATAGCTTTATAGTAAAGTTTGAAGTCTGGTAATGTGATACCGCCTGCTTTGTTTTTTTTTTTTTTTTTTGCTGAGGATTGTTCTGGCTATTCTTGGTCATTTGTGTTTCCATATAAAATCCTGTGTTGTTTTTCCTAGGTCTGAGAAGAATGTTGCTGGTAATTTGATAGGTATTGCATTGAATCTGTAGATTGCCTTAGGTAAGATGGACATCTTCACAATGTTGATTCTTCCAATCCATGAGCATGGGATATTTTTCCACTTGCTGGTGTCATCTTTGATTTATTCGAGCAGAGTTTTGTAGTTTTCATTATAAAGGTCTTTCACATCTCTGGTTAGGAAGATGTCAAGGTATTTCATTTTTTTTTTTTGTGGTTATTGTGAATGGAATTGTGCTTTTTATTTGGGTTTCTGTTTGTTTATTATTGGTGTAAAAAGTGAGATTGTCTTTTGTTTTTTGTTTTTGTGATCTTGCTTTCCAGCTTCCTTAGGTGGCTTTTTAGGCTGTTAATTTGTGTTCCTTTCATTTTCTTCATGTGCGTTTGTAGGGATATAAATTCCCCTCTTACTACAGCTTTCATGGGGTCCCAGAGATTCTGGTAAGTTGTTTCTTCATTTTCATTTGTTTCCAGGTGTCTTTTGATCTCTGTTTTGATTTCATCATTGACCCAGGAGTTGTTTAGCATCATACTGTTTAGTGTCCATGTCTTTGTGATTTTGGGGGAACCTTGTTGGTGTCAATGTTTATTTTTATTCCATTGTTGTCCGAGAAGGTGCATGGTCAAATTTCGGTCCATTTAAATTTGCTTATGCTTGATTTATGGCCAATTATGTGGTCAATCTTAGAATACGTTCCATGCGGTGATGAGTAGAATGTGTACTCTGTGGTCTTTGGATGGAGTGTTCTGTAGGTATCAATTAAGTCCATTTGGTCAAGAGTCACATTGAGGTTCCGGATCTCATTGCTGATTTTTTGTCCTGATGATCTGTCTAGGGTTGTGAGTAGGGTATTAAAGTCCCCAGTTAAATGATGGTGTTAGAGTCAGTATCTTTCTTTAGTTTTCTCAGGAGTTGCTTTATAAAAGTTGGTGCACCTAATTTGGGTGCATATATGTCTAGGATAGATATTTCTTGTTGATGGAGTGAACGTTTTATCATTATGTAGTGGTTCTCTGTATCTTTTTAAATTTTTGATAGCTTAAATGGTATTTTGTCTGAAATTGGGATCGCAACTCCTCTTTTCATTTGTGTTCCATTCGCCTGAAAATTTGTTTCCCATTCTCTTACTTTGAGTGTGCCTGTCCTTTCTAGTGAGATGGGTCTCTTGAAGGCATTATATTGTTGCCTGGTGATATTTTATCCATTTTGCCATTCTATGTCTTTTCAGTAGTGCATTTTGTCCATTCATGTTCAGGCTAATTATTGAAATGTGAGAGTTCGTCTCTATCATAGAGTTCTTATAGAGTTGTTCTTCCACTTGGTTTATTGTCTTTCTTTTGGTTTTTGGGTTGGTTCATGTGTATTTTATTCTTTTTCCTGTATTCTTGTGAAGAACGTTGTTCTTTTTGCCCTCTTTTCTTCTGTGTTTAGTATTTTCTTGAGTGTTTCATGTAGAGGTGGTTTGGTGGCAGTGTAAGTTCTTAGGGATTGGATATCTGGGAAAGATTTTAATTCTCCCTTGCTGATGAACCTTAATCTGGCAGGGTAGGTTATTCTTGGTTGAAATTGTTTATCTTTTACGACTTTGAAGATAGGGCTCCAAGCTCTCCTAGCCTGCAGGGTTTCTGTAGAGAAATCTGCGGCTATTCTAATTGGTTTTCCATGGTAGGTGATCTGGCCTTTTTCTCTTGCTGCCTTTAGGATTTTTTCTTTTATGTCTACTTTGTTTAGGTGAATTATTATGTGTCTAGGAGTTGGTCTTCTCATTTGTTGTCTTGCAGGGGTTCTCTGAATCTCTTGTGTTTGAATTTTTGTATCATTGATTAGATAAGAGAAGTTTTCTTGAATGATCTCTGGAAGCTTTGTTCCAGTGTGATCTCTGTCTCTCTTTTTGCCTCAGGAAGGCCAATTACTCTTAGGTTCGGTCTCTTGAAGTAATTGCTCATCTCTTGAAGGTTTTTTTCTGTCCGTTTGAGCTTGTTTTCTGTGTTTTTGAGAGTTTGGGTTAGTCCTATATTTTGGTCCTCAAGCTCTGAGATTCTTTCTTCTGCTTGGGTAATTCTGCTTTCCAGGCTTATCAGTTTGTTATTTATTTCATTCACAGTATTCTTTATTACTGTTATCTCAGATATCAGCTTCTTTCTAGTTTCTTCTTGAGTCTCCTCAATTCTTTTTAATCTCTCCATTAATATCTTGATATCTAGGTTTGTAGTTTGAGACCAGTCATTCTGGGGGCTCTTCATTGTTTGCATTCCGTAGTCAGTTTTCTCAGTATCTGCCCTCCCAGGGGTCTGGGCGAGCCATATTCTTCTTTTGGTTTTTTTCCATTTGTGTAGATTTTTCTCTCATCCCTGGAGCAAAAGGAGGTACAAAAGAGGAAAATAATGGAGGAAAGTGGGTCAATAGGAAGTTAGAAAGAGAGAAGAGTGAGAGGGAAAACAGACATACATACCAACTAACCAGTGAAAAAGAGACACAAGGCTGGAGAGAAGTGAAAAAAAATAGACATAGAAGGAAATTTCCCTAAAGAATACTGGTAGCTACACAGAGACAGACCAATAAGATCATGAAACAGATAGTTTAAGTTAGAAACCAAACAATAGTGAGCAAAACATACAGTCAGAATGATAAAACCAAAGGTCAAAATAAGAGATCAGACTAGTCCTGTAATCTTTCCTTATTGGCTAAAGTCACTTGAGCTCTGATCTCCAGCCTCTCCCGTTTGTTTTTGTTGCAGGCAGCTAGCCTGCTGCCTGGGAGTTCTGTGACTCTTAGTTGTCTCAGTCTGTTCAGCATAGGGAGGGGCTTTGTCTCCTGTTTAACAACATACCATGGGAACCAAGGTGGAGGCTCTGATAGGTGGGCAGGGTGATGCAAATCTGCCTGGAGAATGACGGAGGTGGGAGCTTATCTTTCAGTTTTAGGGATGCTCGTCTGGTCTGTGGGCAGGATCAGCTGCACACCTGGGCACTGGATCCGGGGTGTCACCAGCAGGCTGGGTGGAGGAGAGAGTCAGGCGTTCCCTCCTCTGGAGCTGGAAACTTCCAATCAGCACCATACACAAGCTTGGGGTTCTGCTCCCTTACACGAGCTTGAGGTTGTGTGCTGAGTGCCTCAGCCAGGGTGGGTCTGGAGCTCCAGAGCTCCAAAGCTCCAAAGGGCAGGTGGTGGTTCTGCGTCCCTCACAGGGCACTTCAGCCAGAAATGGGACCAATGTCTCTGAGCAGCAGGCACCCGGAGCCTCCCTGGGTGACCGGCAGTTTGGTGCTGGGTGATGGGTGAGATGATGTAGCCAGGGAAGGAGCTGAGACCCAGGACTCCTTTGCAGGTGGGAGTCATATGGTGGGGCAGACACAGCTGGGGGCTGCAATATCTGGCCCTGTGTGGGACTGAAGTTCCCCAAGTCTCATACTAATGTGGCTGGTGGTGGGCAGGGGGCTGCAGGAAGAAAAGTAAGAGTCTTTTTGGGAACTCACGTTTGGAGAGTCTCACGAATCCACCTATGCCGTCACTATCTTCTGATGTGATTATTATTATGCCTTTGGGTTTTGAAAAGCTCTAGAACTCATTGCGACCCTGGAGTGGTTGCCTTCTTCTTGGCTCCAGACCCTTGACTTCCCATGTGCTCCGTGTACTCCCAGCCATGCTCACCATGAGCTGGAGGTGGCAGAGCCAAAATTTTTCAACTAGTCAAAATAGCCCCTAAAATGGCAGACGATACCACCTAGTGATTTTGTTAAATTGTTGAAAAAATTGACTCACCCTATATAATACTAATTTTCAGAATGACCACTGCAATTCTGCATCTCCAAATACACAGATAAATGCTCCCAGAAAAAAATGGTACCCTAAATGGTGCTACTTTAATCCATGAGGGTTATCTTCTGGAAATTGTCACTATTGTAAACAGCTATGCTACAGGAATAAAGGATGTCCTAAACTTAAACAAATTAGATAGTATTTTTCACAGGACCCCTCAGTTTCTCTCTCCCCATGAAGAGGTTCTTAAAACTGCCAAATTGTTCCCAATCCTTTCTCTTAATTATCTTAAAGAGAATACTCAAAATTGACAACAAGGTTCTAACTATTCTCGTTGACACAAGAACAGCCCTATTGGTGCTCAACCCCATCATCCTTAGCCAGTCACTGCCTCAAAGTGATAAAAAAATTAAAATGATAGGAATTTCTAGTAAATTTTTGACAGTCTTTCTGTCCCAGCCTATTACTTTTCTTCTTAGACCTTTATAGGTAAAACTACAATATTCCCAGACTGTTATGCCTCAAGGCTATACTGAACATCTTTCTTATGTTTTCCATATTCTGAAAGCTAATTTAGAAAATGTGACATTTCCCCAAGGGTCATCCTACATGACTATAATATGTAGAAAACTTACTTCTTTGTTCTCCCTCTTAGGCATCCTACAAGGAAGACAGTTTGCCTTTAGTAAAACTAATCATCAAGAGTCATGAGATTTCAAAAAAACAAAAACAAAAAACTACAACTAATTAAGACCCAAGTGAAATATCTGGATCATCTGATTTCTAAAACAGGACTCCATTTAAATCCTAAGTGAGTGAATACAAGGTGTCCTACAATTCCCTAGACCCAAAACTAAACAGTAACTTTGAGAGTTTCTTAGACTTGTTAGATGCTGTCATAACGAGATATAAAATTTTTATTTGACTGTTTAACCCTTATATTTCCAACTTAGGACCACTATACCTGACACCACTATGAAACAAAAAAACTGAAGTTATCACATGTATGTCCTGCTTCAACACAACCCAATTATCAACTTCCTTTCTTCATTTTTTTATGAACACAAAGGAAATGCCTTGGGTGTCCTAATCCAAAAAACATAGAGCTTGACACTAAACTATTAGATATTGCAGTCAGCAACTTGATCCAGTAGCTCAAGGGCTACCCCTTTATTTGAGAGCTATCCCAGCTATCACTCTGTTAATTAAGTCCACTAAAAAAATTGTTATGAGATCTCCCTTAACTATTTTGACTCCCCAAGCTAATAAAACTCTTCTTAATTCACATTATGCTCAGCATTTCTGCCAATTTTCTTACCTCTTATGAGCTCCTTCTACTAACTGCTTTTCACTTAACTCTTTCTTGCTGTAATAATCTCAACTCTGTTACCCTCTTATTCCTTTCTTCTGATAAGACTCCCTTCATAACTACTTGACACTATCTTCTGACTTCCTGAAATGATTTATAAAAAAACTCTACTAGTGAACTATCATTATTTACAATTGGATTATATTTAAGATATGACAATGATAAATAATAAGCAGAATATTGAATTGCCACCTCCTTTGAAGTTGTTAAAGCTGCTCCCTTACCCAACCCTTACTTGAGCTTGCCTCTTTATGAAAGAAAAATGTGCATATATGTATATTGATAGATGGTAGATATGCCTTTGGTGTTTCTCATAATTTGGAAATGCTGTTGAGAAAAGGTTTTCCTTACTTCTACTAGAGAGTAAATTAAAAATGGACTCTATGTATATTGATGTATAAGACTTACTAAATGTCATCCAGCTACCAGCTGCCTTGGCTATTATCAAAACTTCTGCACATTCAAGGTTAGACTCTATAGGAGCTATATACAACCATGCTGAGAGTGCTGCAAAAAATGCTGCTACTAAAGGTTCATATAATCAAATCTCTGTTATGGTCCCTCTAAAAGATCTTTCAAAATACTATTTAAAAATACCAAAGATACACAAAATTAGACACCAATAGTTAAAAAACAAAATAAAAAAGTCAAGGCCACTGGTTCAATGACTAAAACAACAACAACAACAACAACAACAACAAAAACTGTGCTTTGAACCTGATAACAAACCAGTTCTCCCAAGTTCAATAAAATTTTCATTATTAACTACAGTACCTAATTTAATACATTAAGCAAGTCATAAATTAATCTCTATAATAAAACAATATTTCTAGGGTGACATTAAAAAAAAAACTGGCAGAAATATCTATTTGGCCTGTGCCACTTGCCCTAAATCCAACTAGGAAAACCTATACATATTAATCTTAGACGTAGCAATTTCTCTAATGGGTCTTTTGAAGTTTGATTAAAAGATTTTATACAACCACCTCCTTCCTATGGGTATGCATATGTACTAATCATAGTTTGTGTGTTCTCCCATTGGGTAGAAGCTTTTCCCAATAGATGAGTTACTGCTTCAGTCATAGTCAAAATTATTCTAAACAATAATTCCCATTTGAGTAACTCCCCCTAAACTACATAATAATAAAGAAACCCATTTTATTAGTTGTATTAAAACAAATATGCTTAGTTTGGCCAATTTGACAACATTTCCACTTTCATGTATACCATTTCTCAATCTTGTGACCTAGTAGAAACTATAAAATTCAGGTGGCAACTTTTATAAAAATCTACACGTACCTTAGCCTAAAGTTATTATTTTGTTATTATTAAATCTAAAGGCCACTCCCTTTGGGGCTCATAAACTTTTGTCTTTAATAATAGTCACAGCCTGTCCTATGAACTTGGCTTCCTCTGCTTTCAACTCTTAATTGATAAGAAAAGACATATCTTAAAATTATAAAACATCAGTAAAACAGGAGATAAAAACTAGACTTTGGAAGAACAATCTCTCCACAGTGTGCTTTCAGTACACAAAGACCTAAGACCATGATCAACACCTTGGCAACTTTGTGTACTAAAAAAGATCTCTGCACAAGAATTCTATCTCAAGAGAAAGATGTAGATCAAGAATTCACCAAACCCTGTGCTGACAAACTAGAACACTGACTTCTGGATCCACATTGTTTTATCTTAAAAAATTCCTATTCCTGACTGGATCAGCACCCAGAGAGGGTATTTAAAACTAAAACTCACCCAGAAATAAAGCAGACAACATTTCAAGATGCCTAGACCATGTCAGTATACATGTTCCATTTTATATTTAGTATCTTCTTAAATGCCTACATTTTTCTAAAAAGATAATACCCTAGTTCACATTTCCAAGTTCATTGCCAAAAGGAGAAATATAACTCTTAGATTTGTGACCACAAACCCCAATCTATTTATGGTAGAATTGAAACTTTAGTCTAAACCACATAGATGTCATTCATGCTCCTAATGTAATCACTTATTCAGATTGTACAATGGGTCTTTTTTACAAACTTTAAGATCCATGTGCTTAGATTTCCTGTTTCATTCCAACAGTGCCTGCAGGCTACAAAAAAGTTTTAAAATTACATTTTAAAATTTCAAAAAAGTAAAAAAAAATCTGATAAATCACCAAAATAGTTATAATGTTAAAACTTTAATTGTTGATGGTTTCCAACAATTTAATAATTCAACAATAGAACTTTAGATAAATACTTCTCACAACTCTCTAAAAATATCAGTATACAAACTACTCTACATGAGGTTACCTGTTGTGCCCCACAAAAATACACTTATATTTTGAATAATCAACCATATTCACAGATAACAACATACCTCAATTTCTTAAAAAGGCCAGTGGGGTTTAAAATATATTTATATTCCATTTAAGTTAAAAAAAATCTAACTATTAACTGATGCCTCTTAACTTATACCATTATGCTAAAAGAGATACTTTACCAAGAGGCACAAATCAGCTAGATGGGATTTAATTGTTGGAGCTTTTTACTCTTAGATCAGAGTTAGTTATTGAAAAGCAATGATTAAGAACATATTCTTAATGATTAGATCTATAGCTGACTGCACAGCTAAGGACTTTGCAGCTCAACAAATTCCCCGAGAGTCTCTTGCTAACATAGCATTAAATAACAAAATTGCTTTAGATTACTTACTGGCTGAACAAGATGGTGTATGTACAATAGCTAACACTAGTTGCTACACATAGATAAATTCCTCTGGGTAAATAGAAGCACAATCGTACAAGACTTAAAAAAAGCTACCTGGCTTCAACAACTGTCACCAGGTATATCTAGACTTTTAAATCTGTTTAGTTACCCTCAAAAGTAGGTTCATGGAAGTAGGACAAGATGGCAATGGAACTGGTTAGAGTATAAGAGTCTCTGCATGAGTGAGTGTGCATAAAGACTAATCACTGTCCATCTGTGTGTTCAAGTGGGTAAGTGATTGTCCAACTGTAGGAAGACATGGGATCAAGCACTCAAAGTCCCCCTGCAAAAGCAGCTGCAATTTGCTGCTGCTCTGAATTTGGCAACTGCTGTGCACAAAAGAATCTGCCATTCCCAGGGCAACTCTTGGGAAAAGACAGCAGAGATCAGCAGCTTCTTGATACCTGGCACCAGGCTCACATCACCACCTGTGGCAATGGATGGGCATTGACATTGGAGACTACACAGAAGATGTGGGGGGGGGGAGATATTTTTCTCCTTCTTTCTCTTTATTGCCCTTCTTCCCTCCTCCATTATTTTCCTTTTTCTTATCTCACTTTGTTTTCAGAAGTCATACATATGCCCTGCACTGCATGGACAGATTGTAACATGGTGGGAAGTGAATTCCAGGGGACCCACACACCAGTCAGTGGATACTGTGATATGCAGATAGCTTCTGAACCACAACTTCTCCCATCACAACTTAGTCAAATCTCAAAACTGCAAGAAGACAGCACAGCCTCCTGCACCAAATCCAGCTTCAATATGAAAAAAATCCAGAGGATCTACATAAAGAAGAACAGGGGATTGAGCAAACAGAAGTGAGAGCTAGCCCCCATCAATGAGCAACAGAATTAAAAAGGAGGAAAGAAACAGGGCAGGGAAATCACCACAAATGAAGAAGAACCAAAGAAAGGGCTCATGTACCATCCAGACACCTGGGAAAACAGCACCTGAGAATACAGACTTTGGAGCTCAAACAATAAAGAACGTCCAGAATGACTGGCCTCAAACCACAAACCCAGAGATCAAGATATTAATAAAGAGAATGAATGGAAATGAGGAGAGACAAGAGGAAAGAATGAAGGTATTAATAACAAAGGTAATGGCAATAATGAATACATTAAATTAAATAAATAATAAACTGACAATCATGGAAAGCAGAATTAACCAAGTAGAAGAAAGAATCTCAGAGCTTGAGGACCATAACATGGAACTCATCCAAAATGTCAAAATCAGTGAAAAGAAGCTTTAAGAGATGGAATAAAGCCTCTAAGAGATGTACAATTATATCAAGAGGCTGAACCTACACTTGATTGGCATTTCTGAGGCAGATAGAGAGACAGGAGACCACCCTGGAACAAACATTCCATGAAATTATCCAAGAAAACTTCATTTGATCAGAAATATGACCATTCAAACACAAGAGATTCAGAAAAGTCCTGCACAGTATCAAATGAGAATACGAACTCCTAGAGACATAGTAATTCACTTACATAAAGTAGGTATAAAAGAAAAAGTCATAAAGACAGTAAGAGAGAAAGGTTAGATTACCTACGAGGGAAGACCAATTAGAATAGCAGCAGACTTATCAACAGAAACACTATAGAATAGAAGAAACTAGAGTCTAATCTTCAAAGTTCTCAAAGATAAACGATCCCAACCAAGAATTTCCTACCCAGCTAAGCTTCTTCAGCAATGGAGAATTAAAATCTTTACCAAACATTCAATCCCTAAGAACTTACGCCACCCTCAGACCAGTTATACAAGAGACACTTAAGAAGATATTAAGCACAGAAGAAAGAAAAAAGAATGACCACACTCTCCCCAACAATGCAGGAAAAAGATTGAAAACACACACATATGTCAACCCCAAAATAACAAGAAAACCAACAAATACATAAGCAAACAATGCCAACAGCAACAAACTCTATAAGAACGTCATAACAGGGATAAACTCTCACATCTCCATAATTAGTCAGAATGTGAGTGGACTAAATGCACCACTGAAAAAACACAGAATGGAAAATTGGATTTAAAAAAAATTAAGCAACAATATGCTGTCTCCAGGAGACTCATCTCACCAGAATGGACACTCACTGACTCAAAGTTTGAGGATGGAAAACAAATTTTCAGGCAAATGGAACACAAAAGAAAACAGGAGTTATGATCTTAATATCAGACAAAATAATCTTTATCAAAAAATTTTAAAAGATGTGGAAGGTCACTACATAATGATTAAAGGTTCAATCCATCAACAAGAAATATCCATACTAAACACATCCATACTAAACACGCACTCAACATAGGAGCACCAACTCTTTTAAAGTAGCTCTAGGTAAACTAAAAAGATATATCAATGCTAACACTATCACAGCTAGGGACTTAAATACTCCCCTAACAATCCTAGATAGATAATTGGGACAAAAAAATCAACAAATATCTGGAACCCCAACATGATGCTTGACCAAATGGACTTAATAGATACCTACAGAACACTCCACCCAACAACCACAGAATATATATTTTATTCATCACCATGTGGAATGTACACCAAGATTGACCACATCCTCTACCATAAATCATGCATAAACAAATTCCATAACATCAAAATACTGCCATGCACCCTTCAGACCATAGTGGAATGAAAACAAATATCAACATCAAGAAAGCTCCCCCCAAACGAACAAAGACATGGATATTAAACAGCCTGATGCTGAATAAGTACTGGGTCAATGTGGAAATCAAAGCAGAAATTAAAAGATTTCTGGAAACAAATGAAAATAAAGACATATCTTACCAAATCCTCTGGGATGCCATGAAATCTGTACAGAGAGGGGAATTCACTTATTTATGAAAATACCTCAAGGAAATAGAATGATCACAAGTTAACAGTCTAACAAATTGCCTAAGGGAGCTAGAAAGACAAGACCACCAAAACCTTAACCTTAATATATGAATCCAGTTCACCAAAGTAAAAGCCCAAATACAAAACATAGAAGGCAAAAATATCTTAGAAAAAAAAAAACTAATGAAATAAGAACCTGTTTATTTGAGAGAATAAGCAAGACTGATAGACATCTGGCCAAACTGACCAAGAAAAAGAGAAAAACTATCAGAAATGCAAAACATCACATCACAACAGACACCAAAAAAATAGAAAATATTATTAGAGATTATTGTGCACACATGTATGGAAAACAAAAACAAAAACAAAAGCCTAAATGAAATGGAGGACTTTCTGATATCATGCAACTTCTCAAAGTTGAAACAAGAAGAAATTGAGACATTAAATAGACCAATAATAACTCAGGAAATTGACTCCTTCATAAGGAAACTACCCACAAACAAAAGCCCTAGACCAGATGACTTTCCAGTGGAGTTCTAAAACATACAAAGGGAAGCTGATACAAATCCTACTGAAAGCATTCCAGCCAATTGAGAAAGATGAAACTCTCCTGAAATCATTTTATGAAGCTAACATCACACAGATACCCAAACCAAGTAAAGATCCAACAAAGAAAGAGAGCTACAGACCAATATCCCTGATGAACATAGATGCAAAAATACGCAACAAGACTCTAGCAAATCATATCCAATAACACTTCTCAAAAATCATCCACCATGACCAAGCTGGTTTCATCCCAGGATGCAGTGCTGGTTCAACATTCACAAGACCATAAATGTAATTGAAGACATCATCAGAAGTCAAAATAGGAATCACATGGTTATATCATTAGACATAGAAAAGCAATTGATAAAATCCAGCATCCCTTCATGATAAAAACACATGAACACTTAGGCATAGAGGAACATACTTCAAAATAGTAAGATCCATTAATGATAAACCCACTGTCAACATATGGCTAAACAAACAGAAATTGAAAGTATTTCTCCAAAAACCAGAATAAGACAAGATTGCCCACATTCACCCCTTCTGTTCAACATAGTGCTGGAACTCATAGTTAGAGCAATCAGACAAGAGAAGAAAATCAAAGGTACCAAATCAGAAAAGAACAAGTTGAATTATCCCTCTTTGCTGACGATATGATTCTATACCTTGAAAATACAAGATAATTTGTCAAAAACCCACATGCACTGACAAAGAACTTTGGCAAAGTCTCACGGTAAAAAATCAATGTGGAAAAGACAGTCACATTTTTACACCAACAAAAAACAGGCAGAGAATCAAAGAAAAAGCACGATCCCATTCACAATAGCAACAAAAAAATGAAATATGCTGGCATCTTCCTAACCAGAAAAGTGATAGACTTTTACAATGAAAACTACAAAACACTGTTCAAAGAAATCAAAGATGACCCAAACAAATGGAAAAATATTCCATGCTCATGTATTGGAAGAATCAACATTGCTGAGATGTGCATCCTACCCAAGGCAATCTGTAGATGCAATGTAATGCCCATCAAATTACAAACATCATTCTTCTCAGACCTGGAAATGACAATACAGAAATTCATATGGAAACACAAATGACCACAAATAGTCAATTAATCCTCAGCAACATAAACAAAGTGGGAAGTATCACACTTCCAGACTTTAAAATTTATTCTGAAATTCGTTTTATCTATAGCTACTGAGACAACTTGCTACGACTTTAAGACTAATTTTACCCACCACTGTCACCCACTAGTTAGAGCTTGCCAACTCCTTATAGCTTTAATAACAACAAACTTTATCAGGACCATGAATAATGTTACATATAACCTATTTTATTATAGAGTGATGTGGGATACAAATCAGGATTAGGTACATAAGTAGTATTTTTGCAGGTGCAATTTGGACCTTCAATTGGTCCTCACTTCTCCTCATTTAGGACCAGGTACACTTTGTGTTGTTATATGTTCCCTTCTTCTCCTGGCAGTGTTCCATGGCTGTTGCTCCCTCCCTCGAGCTATTGTGATTAATGTTCAGGTCCCACTTATGAGTGAGAATATGTGGTCAGTTCTTTGTTTCTGTGATAGGTCACTAAGTATGATGACCTCCAACTCCATCCAACTTATTGTGAAGTCCATGATTTTGTCCTTTTTTTTTTTTATGGCTGTGTAATATTCCATCATGTATACATGTACCACATTTTTCTTTATCAAGTCCACTTTCAGTGGGCAGTAGGGTTGATTCTGTTTTTGTTATTTTAATTAGTGTGACAATAAACATGTGTGTTCGGGTATCTTTTTTGTAGAGTGATTTATGTCCCTTTGGGTATAGTCCCAGAAGGGAGATTGCTGGATCATATGGAAGATCGATTTCTAGTTATTTGAGAAATCACCACACTATTTTTCATAGAGACTGAACTAGTTTGCACTTTCACCAACAGTGTAGAAGTCTCCTTCTTTTCTCCACGTCCATGCCAACATCTATTGTTTTTTTAATTTGTTGAGTATGGCCATCCATACTGGAGTTAGATAGTATCAAAAGTAGTTTTGATTTGCATTTCTCTGATAATTAATGAGGCTGAGCATTTATTCATGTATCTGTTGGCACCTCTTTGTTCTTCAGACATACTAAAGACAACCCAGTCTGTTTATATACCCAGAATTACAATTCATTCTTCCCAAATAAAATTTTAAATTTAAAGATACATCTCTACTTTTTTTATGTTGACTTTGACAAATGTTTGCTTTGAGGATAAGGGCTGGTGAAGACACAAAACTTCTGCCTTTTAGTCAAAATCTTGGATTAATTTTCTATTGCTGTTGTAATAAGTTACCACAAACATAGGGGTTTAAAACAACACCAGCTTATGAGTTCATAGTTTTGTGGGTCAGAAATCTGGGCATGGTGTGACCAACTTCTCTGTTCAGGGGTTTATTGGACTGAAGATGGGTTGTCTTTCAAACTAATTGTTGGTAAAATTTATTTCTTTTTTCTGTGGTACTGAGATTCTTGCTATCTGTCAGTTGAAGACTACTTTCAGTTTCTAGAGCCCATCTGCATTCCTCCTCACATACTACCTCCATCGTCAAGCCAGCACAATGAACCCATTTTGTGCTTTGAATTTGTATTACTTTCTCTTTTGCCACTGGCAAGAGAAAATTCTCTCCTTTTTAGGTCTTATTTGATTAGACTAGGCCTATCAGTATAATTTTTCTATTGCCATATAAAATAACAAAATCATGGGAATAATAACAGAACAGAGATCATGTTGGCCAAAATTCTGTCTACCATAAAATTCTTTGGTCATTATTATTTTTTACTACTTTAGTAACAAGAGCTAATTGAAACAAAAAAATGAGTCAAAGGAAATGTAATTAAGCAAAGTTCCAAAATGTATCTTTCACAAAGCATACAAGAAGCAGTTACCCTGGAATCAAAGCATACAAGAAGCAGTTACACTAGAATCTACCTGAATGCCACAGAGAGAGTGGCATTACTCTGGAGCAATATCTGCCCTGATACTTCCCAGGCTATTTGCTTAATTTCTTTGAACAAGACTCCTTTTTTCTTGGCTTAGTCTAAATATCTGTTAGGTGAAGAGATTTGAAGGAGGGATAGGGCCTCATTAATCAGTACATCAAACCAACCAATTTTAAATGATTAACAGACCGAGTGAAAATAAGTTAAAAAGAAGATTTTAAAGATAGAAGGTTCTGGTCAGAAGTAGGAATAACAAAGGATAAGGGTTTTCATGGAAGAAGCTCATAGAGTTGATAAGATTAGGGCATGTCTATAACTGGGAAATGAAGTTAGAGAGGCAGCTTGATGGAGTTGATAACATTAAGGATGAGTCACTGATTCAAAACACTGAAATTAAAAAAAAGAAAAACACATAGTAGAAAGGAGGACCTCAACAGAACAATACCATGGAAGCCAAGGAATGAGGAGGTATGATGAAAGAGCTAGAAGGTGTGGAAGACGATGAGAAGGAAGATTATTAATTGCTTTAGTTCACAATCTCTCAACTCTTTAACGTTGTTAAGGTACTAAATTTTTAAAAATAATTTATAAACGAAAAAATGATACAGATTTTAAGTAAAACTAAAGTCATTAAGAGTACATATTTGTAAGTGACAGACCTAGGGCTATGCAAAGCATTCTGAGTACAAATCTGGTACAAAAATCAAGATGAATTTTATATTAAAACTCTTTCATCACCTATGAGAGTGTAGGCAGAGAAATAAAAACTAAAAATTCTTTCTGGAAATACACACAAAAAACTCCAATTATTCTTAAAACACGAGGCCCACACTATACATGAATTTCATCTGCTAATTGAAAGCTGCCTCAGTTCATGCTTCTCCAATGAGGTGCAATATAACCATGCCTGAAATAACTTTGGATAATGAGACAATTTCCATTAATCTACTTATGAAAGAGTCTGTTCATTAATTAGGCTGGACAGTACAAAAGCAAAAACAATGACACTCCTGTTCTAGAGTGACAGCCAGAATCTAATTAGAAATTAGTGGCTGAAAAGACTCAAATATTTTCCCTTACGTGGATACTGGCTTAAAATACCCAGCCATGATTATAATCATTTCACATCTGAGAAAGCTTTGCAAGATGGGGAATATGTGGCAGATCACGCATCAAGGTCAGGGCTAACTTTCAGACACCCTCTTTATACTGTCCTAAGATAAAAGGGTTACCAGGAATGTAGAGCAACCTAAAAATCATCACTTCAGCTTTCTCTCTATGTTCTCCCTCCTCCCACCCAAAGAATCTTAGAGATGCTTATAGGTATAATGTGGTTGCTTATATTTGTATTTAAGTGGCTTATTATTTTTTTCAATTTCTACCATGGCAAAACTGTCAGCTTCAATGTCCCCCTCTTTGCCATAAAAACACAACTACCCAAAATAGCTCATCCATGACGATTCCTAAGCATTGATTTTTTTCAAAATTCCAGAAAGAGAAAGTCTATGCAAAGACAAAAAAAAAAAAAAAAAAAAAAGCTGTTGACTGATTTTAGAGATCCAATTAGTCCGTTCATGTTTAAGAGTAATATTTTTTGAGGCAAAAGCACTTCACTATTATCAGTGTTCTTTAAATAATTTCATATAATTTCAGTTGTCCCTTTCATGTAAATATGCAGTGTAATATTTCTTTGTTTTTCAACTTTGTGTTAAAATAGGTTTATGGCTTTACATTCATCACTTAATATTGTTTGCTAAAGCAACTCAACCTTTTCTAGTTCTCAGCTGTTCATCTTAAAATCTCAGGACGATATATTAGCTCTTAACTTATGCCCAATTAAGAACTCTTTGTAAACTGAATTAAGTAGAAGCTTTTACAAAGAAAATGAATATTATTTAACAATGTACTGCTTTCTAAACTAATTTGACATACGAAGTATCAAATTTTGACCAAGATAAATGCTTATTGAGTGAATGAAATAATTATAAAAATAGTAGCTTTGTGTTCATTGTTGTCATTCTACCCAAAGGAATATTCACTGATAATATTCTGCCATTAGTCTGGACTAAACCGCTCTTTTCTTCAGAAAACTGAAAGGTGCCTATTGTGAGGAAGAGTAAAAGAGGGAAAAGGCAGTTTATTTAAAAAGGGGAGGAAGGATTAACATTGCTAAACAAAATACAGTAAGATGATAAAAAACATAGCTGGATAGAATAAGAATAATACAATAGAGAAAATATTTCAAGTGAAATAAACCTAAATCAGCATGTTAAATTTAAAAAAGACAAATTCCAGGTAAAACTTGAATTCCTATATGTTGTCTTGAATTTTGAAAGAAAGTGCTATGATGGATAGTGAGTCTATAATATTTAGCCTTCTCTGTACTTCTGTTCAAATTCCTAAGCAAGTATCAACATGGTATTATTCTTTAGTGGTATGTATTATTCTGCTTGGCATCTTTCTATAAATGGAGTGAGTTAGAGTTGGAGGAAGTAATATGGAATAACCTATATACTACTGACATTAAGTTTATATTAATCTGAACTATAATGTTATATGGCAATATGTAAATTATAATCTTCAATGAAACCACCACAGCAGGGAAATAAAATGGCATAATCAAAATTTTATTTAAAAGAAGGCAATTATTGACAAATAGTGGAACAAAAAAGACACAAATAGCCAAAGACAATCTTATCAGTAATTATTACATGTAAAAGACAATCTTATCAGTAATTACAACATGTAAATGGATTAGACAATTTAATCAAATGAAAAGAACCAAGTTCTATTACATGTAAATAGATTAGACATTTTAATCAAATGAAAAGAACCAAGTCTATCTACAAGAGACATACTTTAGGTTCTACTCAACCTGCTATTGAAGGTTATAGCCAGAACAATTAAATTAGAAAAAAAAAAGCATTCAGATTTTGAAGAAAGAAAAAGAGCAAAAGTATCTTTTTTCTCACTTATGAAATTATATTTTATGTAGAAAACCTTAAAGACCCCCACAAAAATATTGTTAGAACTAATAATCAAATTTTGCAAAGTAGCAGGATACAAAGTCAACACAAAAAGACTTGCATTTCTATACACTAAAAACAAGCAATGAAAAAATTGAAAAATAATTCTATTTGAAAGCATAAAAAACACTTAGGGGCTAACCAAGTAGGTAAAAAACTTGTATAAAAATGCTATAATATATTATTTAGAGAAACTATAGATGACATAAATAAATAGAAAGACCCACCATGTTTATGGATTGGAAAGATTAGCATGGTCAAGATGGCAATAGTATCCAGAGCAATCTGCAGATTCAAAGCAATTCCTATCAAAATTTCAATAATGTTTCTTTGAATAAATGGAAAAATATATACTAAAATTCATATGGAAACTCAGTGGACCCCCAAATACCCAAGATGATCTTGGAAAATAACTAAACTGGTGGGCTCATACTTTCTGATTATAAAACCTCCTATGAAACTGTAGTAATCAAGACAGGATGATACTGACATAAAGACAGATGTATAGACCAGTGAAAAATCATTGAGTGTGCAGAAATAACCTCTAACATATGAGGGTGGTCCCCCCAACAAAAAACAGAATTTATTTAATAAAAAATGTATATGTACTCTTAAATGTTTAGACTTCAGTCATCTTCAACGTATTCTTTGTTTGATACAATACAACTATGGAGACACTTGTTCCATTACTAAAAACAGTTTTTGAACTCATCAATTTTTATGTCTTTTAGTGTTTCTGCTGGTTTTTGTTTCCACATTGGCAAAATATTTTCCTTTGAGGACATTTTTCATAAGTGAAACAAAAAACAGAAAGTCACTCAGGGCAAGACTAGGGAAATGGGAAGAGTGAGGCATGGTCATGCCATTTTGGGTCAAAAACTGTTGAACAACGTGGACATGTGCATTGTCATAATGGAAGAGCCAGTCACCTGTGCGCCACAACTCAGGACATCTTTTTTCCTATAAATTCTGACACAATCTTTTCAAAACTTCCAGGTAAAAAATTTGGTTGACCATTTGATCTGGAGGAATAAATTTCAAGTATATTACCAGGGGCCTGCCCTCCAAAAGGTAATTCTAGTTTTTTGGAGTTCCCCCTCACATGTAGTCAAATGATTTTCAACATGGGGACCAAGGTCATTCAATAAGGAACAAATAGTATTTTTCAACATTTGCAGGAAAAACTGAATATACATATGCAAAAGAATGAAGTTGGATCTTTGCCTAACATTTTATAAAATTAACTCAAAATTAAAAATTAACCCAAAATGTGTTGAAGACCTAAATGTAAGAAATGAAGCCTTAAGACTTCTAGAAGAAAACATAAGAGAAAAGCTTATTAGTCTAAGGAATGACTACTTGTCTATGACACCAAAAACGCAGGCAGCAAAAGCAGAAAGAGACAAGAGGAACTATATAAAACTAAGAAGTATCTGCATACAAAGAAAACAGTTAACAGAATAAAAAGGAAATCTACAAAGTGGAAGAAAACGAATGCAAACATATACCCGATAAATGGCTATCTGATTTAAATATGGACAAATAAGGCCAGGTGTGGTGTCTCAGCCTGTAGTCCCAGCATTTTGGGAGGCCAAGGCAAGAGTATTGCCTGAGACCAGCCTGGACAACTTGGTGAGACCTCACAAAATCTAACTGGACATGGTGGCATGCATCTGTATTTCTAGCTACTTGGAAGGCTGAGGTGGAAGGTTCACCTAAGCCCAGCAGGTTGAGGCTGCAATGGCCATGAGTGTGACACTGCACTCCAGTCTGGATGACAAGAGTGAGCTTCCAACTAACTGGTTAACTAACTGACTAACTAACTAACTAAATAACTAAATATGGGAAAATAACTTGAATAGACATTTCTCTAAAGGAGACATGAAAATGGCCAATAGAACTGTGAAAAGATATTCAACATACCTAATCAGAAATATGCAAATAAAAACTACAATGATCTATGACCTCAAACTTCATAGGATGACTGTGATAACTTTAAAAAGATAACAAGCATTGACAGGAATGTGGATAAACTGAAATCATTGTATATTCTCTATGGGAATATAAAATCGTTTAGCTGCTTTGGAAAACAGTATGAAGGCTCCTCAAGAAAATTAAAAAAGAACTACCATGTGATCCAGCTATCTCACTTCTTGGTATTTATCCAAAAGAATTGACATCTGGATCTCAAAGAGATAGTTGTACTCCCATGTTCATTGCAGCACTACTTACAAACAAATGTCCATTGACAGATGAATGAATAAATAAAATGTTTCTGTGAAAGAAACAAAAAACTGAGTATCACATGTTCTCACTCATAAGAGGACCTTGAACAACCACCATAATACTATAAGAAAAAGATTGACTGTAGTGGGAAACTATGGGGGTGGGGAGGATTGACAGTAGTGGAAGTTGTTTAATGGGTATAGTTTCAGTTTCTGAAGATGGAGGTTTCAGAGTTTGAGTATACTTAATACCATTGAACTATACACTTAAGTTGGCTAAGCTCTGTCTTCTCAGGTTCATGATTACTTTGTTTATTCATGGTCTTTTGTGGTTCCACACAAATTTGAAATTTTTTTTCTATTGCTGTGAAGAATATCATTGAGATTTTGATACAACTTATGTTGAACCAGTATATTGCCTTGGATTATATAAACATTTTGACAATATGAATCTTTGTGATCCATGAGAATAGAATATCTTTCTGTTTGTTTTCTGTAGTTTTTTCATCAACATTTTATAGTTTTCAAAGTATAGATCTTTCACCTTTTACTAAATGCCACAAAAAAAGGCAACTATGTGAGTTGATAGATATGTTAATTCGCTTCTCTACAGTAATAATTTTTCTATCTATATGTATTCCATAACATCAAGTTGTATTATAAAATAGACATACAAAATTTATTTTGATAATTAAAATAGTAAATTTTATGCTTTGTATTTTATTGCAATAAAAAATTTTAAAAATAGTTGAAGATTTCAATATTCTACTTCCAATAATAGATAAAACAATTAGTCAAAAGATCAGTGAACAAAAACAAGATTTAAACAATATAAACTAACTAGATCTAGGAGACATCTAGATCTAAGTACACAGAAAACTTAATAGTAGAATATACATTCTCTTCAAGTGCACATGAAACATTCTGCATAAAGGCCATACATAAGACCAAAAATTAAGAATGTATAAATTTAAAATGATATTAATGAAACAAAGTACATTCTGTGACCAAAATGGAATGAATTACAAATTAATAAAAACAGGAAGTGGAAAAATTTATAAACATATAAAAATTAAAAAACATAACTCCTACAATATTCTGGTTTTGCAAATATGCACATTATTTATTTGAAAAAATTAACCATAAAAGAATTAAAGCAAGGCCAGACATGAGTACATGGACAACCAGTAGTCAGAGAGAGAAGATGAAGTTGATTGGTGTAGGTTTCAAAGGGAAACATGATTATGACGTATTCATTCAGTTGGATGTCTCTGGACAGTGCAACTGGGTGTCTGGGGCAGAAATGATGGGAAGATCAACCTTTACTTCACTTTTGGATCCACTGAAATGTGAATGTATTACCTAGTCAATCAGTGCTATACAAGATTAGTTTTTGAAAGGGACAAGTTGATAAAATTCTACATTCTTGAGAGAGCATTCACATTTCTTTGAAAATGGATGATTTTGTTCAAAGTCAGGATGTGGGTGTATATAATGAGTGAGCACAAGCTGCGGATGGCAATGAGCATCACCCACAATTGTGGTAGATTGCTGTAGATTGTGAAGGACACAGAACTAGGAGGAGGAGTCAGGCAGATGGAGGAAAAGACCAGAAAAAGTCGGAGGAGTCAGATGGAAAATTTAGGGTGTGAAATGCTGTGATCCTCCCCCTCCTTTACTTTACTCTATATGGGAAAATATATAGTGTCTCTGAGTACTCAAAATGTGAATGAGGTAGAAAGAGTGTGCCAAAACAAGTCTCCAA
>NW_007246693.1:271168-297696 GCF_000164805.1 Carlito syrichta | reverse complement strand
GGGGGGGGAGTGGGAGGGTAGTTTAAAATTAAAAAAAGGTATCATAGTGGCTTAATAGTTGACAAGGTTGTGAAAGATGCAGATGAAGCTCAAAAGGATATAACTAAAAAAAAGGCTAGCTAAGGTTATGAAATCTAAAGGCAAAAATGCCTGGATTGGAATCCCAACACTGCTATGCATTTACTGGACAATTTAAGGACATTTATTTAAATTCTCTATGTTTCAGTTTTATTTAAATTCTCTATGTTTCAGTTTTCTTTTCTTCAAAATGGGAAAGAATATTATCTATAACTTTAAGTAGTTCCACAAACACAGTGATTCTAAACATTTTTTTCAACTACAGAATACTAAAGACAAATGAAATTTTACTTAGAAACTTAATTTGTAAAACAGATAAAAGCAGACCTGCCTTAACTGAGTTGAGATTGGAGAGGGAATTAGCACATCACCACTAAGACTCTGAAGCACAGTTTGAAAATCACCCTCAGATTAGAAGATCCCTAAAGTTATTTCTGCACATATACTTGTGCACATCTATTTCCAGGGTTGACATGTTGAGTTCTACCCAATCATTTCCTAAAATTAAACCACTTAGACTAAAGAGCAATTAAGAATATTAATCAGTCTTCTAATATTTATTGTTTTTTAACAAATATGTTGTCCATTTATAAATTAAGATTAATACATTATATTTGATAGAAAAAACATGATATTAAAAAGTGAGTTATTAGTTCTACTCAGTTTACTGTGTGCCACCGTCTAGTTCATAAAGCCCAGTTCACCCAGGCACCTGAGTCTGGATGACAGGCAGAATCTGGGAAAATGCACTAACTTCACACAGGCTGCACCCAGAAAAATCCAATCACAAGGGACAGCAATGTTCACATAAACCTACACTGTAGGCCAAGTGGCTATTTTAGGATTTGTGCCTATACTTACATTGACGACATCCAGGGCAGCAAATTGCTTGAGTTAAACAAACTGCTATCTTTAACAACATTATTTGCTTCCAATAAAAATATAAGAGCTGTATTTGGTATTCCTAAAGGCAATTCCTTGTTTTTTAAAAAATTAACAATAACATTTATTTGGATCTTTAGAGACTCAAAACAGTTCATAAACATTCTGAATGATGATCTCTAGAAGAAGCCAGTGCAAATGTTGTAGCAATTAAAACTGCTTAAATGCTTTGGGATTTCCTTTAAAAATAATGGAGTTAACAAGGTTTCAAAAATAATACATATATACATTAACTACTTTACTATTACAATTGTTGAAGAAAACTACCACTAATAAATGGGAAAAAGCTTTCTGTCCAAATAATATATATTTGAACATACATGTTAGAAAACTACTCTTCAGGTAATAAAAGGAAATTATTTCAAGCAGTTTTCTTTATTTTTATGTTTGTCGCATTTTGTTCTTTTGGTTAGTAATGTTTATTAGTTTCTGCTATACATGTTTTTAATTACCATCATGTTTTATCTGTGAATATGTTAATTAATCTAATATAAGAAGTCCTTGACTGGGAAGACATCTAGTGTTAATATTGTCAGAAGCTGACTTACCACCAAGTGCTTTGGAAATCAGGTCTCTGCCTCCTGCAGCTACTGATTCTGACCTTGACTTTCAAGGACAGAAGTCCCAAAGGTGTTCTACTCTTTGATTTGTTTGGTAGCCAAAGCAATTCATGGTTTTTATTATTAATAAAGCTATTGGTCATAGTACAGATCTATCTCTTCAGGATGAATTTTAAATGGTAAGCTGTGAATCCTGCAGACTACACCTGTTTGTGTGAGAAGAGAAACACATTTAGTATACCTATCCCATGGATATTTTCTTCTAGCTATAATGACAAAAAATTAAAGAGAGAACTTGAGCTATATCATAGCTGTGTTTTAAAGGAGACAGTGCAAGCAAGTAAAGACAATTTTTCCCCAAGTTATAATGCCTCCAGAATTTGTCTTCCTGTTCTATGTCTAGTTTAACTACTATTTTAGTAAATAGTTTTCAGTAAGATTGGTAGAGCACAAATACACAAAATCAGAACTGACCTGAGAAAGATTTTGTGACTTCAATTTAGACAACGGGGTAACTTTAAAGATGACTAGAACATGGGGAAGTCATTAGTCTCCCCAAACCAACCCAAAATGTAAAACTAATATGTTTTCTATCTAAATGTAACTTTAAACAAGACTTGCTGTCCCTATTTCCAACAAAATTGTAGATAACTACAACTACTATTGCTATCTTGCTAACCCAAGAATATCATTTCTCGTTTTTTAACATTATGTTCAATGTGAAGAATTTGCAAATTACCAATTACATAGGGAAACAGAAGAAAGTAAAGCCTTGTCTCTGATTAAGGAACTTTAAAATCCCACCAGAATACTCAAGGGCAAAACACAGCTGGGTTTCTAATCTGACCAATTCAGAGTTTAGAATTATTTCCTAAATTAGGATCTCTTTCCAGTTAAACTATGTCATACATTGTTTCCCAGAGTTCTACTCTTTTACTTTCTTTTTTAATTGTCTTTCCACCTAAACTGTAAAAATTTCCACCTAAATTGTGCAATATAATCTTTTAAAACAATCTTTAACTATTATTTTCTACAATAGGACCAGCTGTTTGATCATGAAAAAAATATATATGTGCTTAAATTTTATCAGTGAAGAATTGAAGATAGAAAACGCTAGTCCTCTATAAATAATAATAAAAATAATAACAGTTTTAAGAGCTATTTAAGTCTTCTTGTATGTCATGTAATTTGCTCAGCAGTGCTACCATGAAAAAGGCAGATTTGTCCAGGAAAAGATGCAGTGAAGAAGATGGCGGGGAGGGGCAAGGCATTTCAGCAAAGGAGGTCAAGTGCAAAGCTCTGGAGGCATTAACTCCTACGGCACATTGGAGAGCTGGAAGCAGTTCCATATGTCTGGAGTGAAGCGTGTTATAGAGGAAGTAGTGTTAAATGAAGAGGGAATATATAAATATTTGCACATACATATGCAAAAAATATATCTGAGAGGGTAACAAGAAACAGCATTAGTTTGCCTGAGGAAAAACAGTGCTAGAGTAGGGTATACAGGAAATTTTGCTTGTGTCATTTAATATTTAAATATTTTTAAAATTGCAAACTAAAAATATAATAACTCAATGAGAATTTTTATTAATGTTACTTCCGCAGTGCCATAAAGAAGTAAATTTTCTAAGCACGAGAACTGTTCATGTGCCAGACAATAAAGAAACATGTCAAGAGGAGGAATAACTCTAGGGGTAACATGAAGTGGGGTAACCAGGAATATGTTCAATAATTCTGACTGACACTGAGGGCCCAGTCAGGTTTAGTGCCCATGAACTTGTAGATTTATTTTTTTACTTGAAATCTTAGTATATGCTAATAAGCAAGTGCTGTCCTAAGTGAACTCACTGGATTTGAATCAAGAACAAGGAGGCATGTCAATTGTGGGACCAGACAGAGAGGAGCTATGGTAACTAACTATAGGATTTTTTTTTTTGATAAAGAAGTGAAGCCAACAGGGAAATGATGAATTGAGAAAGCAAAGGCTATACATTCTAAAAACGACAAACTGCAGATGTAGTGGGAAAAAGGAGGGAAAGAGTTAAAAGGGGAGATGTTTTGGTTAGCGAGATAGACAAGGGTTAGTATTTCAGAGAGGGGTTTGGATATGGCACCAGGAGATGAAGTGCCATGAGGGCAGATCTTAGTAGAATTGGATGAATGAAGGGACTTTGAGTCTATTATGGGTAGCTGGTTGTGGCTTGGCAGATGATGAGGTACCCAGAATGATGTCAGGATCTGGAATTTCTGGTTCATAGTCATAAAGAGGTATGCTTCACATTGAGCTGAGAGAAATTCATTGTTGGCTGGTATAACCTTGAAAAGGTATTGCTATAAGCATAAAAGAGGCCATTTTGGTTATATTAGAACTGCCATTTAGAAAAGACTTAAAAACTCGTCTTCTTTTGTAGCTGAAGTGGGCTAAAGGTAAAAGCCACTTGGATTCAAAAATGTACATTTTTCCACTTCCCCCACCCCATCCCTTCTCTGCTTCTCTCTTAGGGCCTTGCCCAATTGGCCACTCTTATCTAGTCATCCGTTGCTGGTGCTGAAGAAGAAACAGTTAGCAATCCAGAGTACCTAATGATTAGGAGAGAGGACCAAGACCAACAGGATGTGTTTGAAAGCTTGGAGTAGGCGTTGCCCACGCCCCTCATCTGTGAGTACAAGGACATTGGACTGTTATAGGTCAGGGCTCTGGGAATAAAAGATTATTACAACTATGTTTTCCCTTCTGTCCTAATATTACAACTGTCTGCTTATTCCTCCAAAAAACTGTAAAATAACATATTTTGAATTCCAAAATGTTATCTAAAATGTCAACATGTCTGGGAGATTTTGCGTCATGTCAGTGGCCACAAAGCAAAAATTGTTCATGTAAATTTTGAGTCATGCTAAAACTGCAGGCTTTAAACTCAGGGTTGATAAAGAGTACACATTTTGGGTGTAAATTCTGGAATGAATTTATATTGCTTTGAGTGGGTTTTTTGGTAATAATGCTAACCTCTCTCCCTATAATCTTGTGATAGAAAATAAACACTCCCTTTCCTCCCAGTCTCTGTCTCCCATATTTAACTTGACTGTGAGGAATAGCAGCTGATTTTGGGGATCGGACCATAACAATATGTATATATGGTTTGGTGGTGGCAGTGAAGGAGAAAATCAGACTTTTAAATGAAATACAGGTGAATGAGGAACTAATTGTGGTGGCTTCAGGGAAGACTTGCCAATAAAAGAGGTAATATTTGAGGTAGGTCTCAAAGTTTAAGTGGAAATTCAACTGGCAGGAAAACAAAACAAAACAAACAAAAAAACAACATGGTAAAACAATTACAACTTGAGGGAAGACAGAGGCCTAGCTTTTAGTTTTTTAATCCTGAAAGCATTTAGGTTGAAATTTGAGTTCTAAAAAATGCTATTTTCATCTGGTACACGAGCTATTCTTTGACTTGTCTTTTCATATAGACAAATGTACCCTTTCCTTTATAGACCGTATACTAATGTAAGCAAATGGGTACTTATGAGATTTATTTGCTTCATGCTCCAATTATTTTTGTTTCTTTCCTGTATGAGGGAGACAATAACTAAACCTAGCAATTCTGAGAAGAAATGCCTTAAAGTGGCTGCAAATTATATAATAAGTATATTGTAAATCTAACTTATATTATTAGAAGTTGAGTTTAGATAGCTTTTTGAAATGCAATATCCCAGAAATTTATTTAGAACTTGGGGGAGAAAGTTGTTCAGATGTCCCTGGGGTGAGGCTTTATAATGCATAATTCAACAGAAAGTGGTATATATAGTTTGGGAACCTGCTGTCGGGTTCAACAACTATATAAATCAACATAAATCACAGAGAGATTGGAGTTCCTATTCCAATACAGGAGAATGTGAAATATCTGCTGAGTTCAATTTTTAAATTCCAAGTTAGCATACAGATAAATATGCAATTTATAGGTATAAACATGCAGCTGTCATTCACAATTAAACTATCCAGTTATGGAATCAGGAGACATAAGTTTTGCTCTTGCCTCATCTTCCTATCCCCTAAGCAGTGTGTTAATAATAAAATAAATAAAAGTACTTTTCTTTGTCACTTGTCACAACACAAATTGTTACTTACTTTGGAAAAGTAGCCAGTTACAACCAACTTAAAGTTTTATTAATAATATTAAGATATTTTTGCAGATGAATTTCCTATATTTTAGCTCAATAATATAGCAGAAAGAACCTTGAATAACTTTCTAAAGAATGCAAACTGTAAAAGTGAATGCCTTAAGTTAACTACATAAACCTGGGTTGCAATGCTAATAATCATTTGGCAACTGGCAACTTACTCTTTATGAAAGTTTGTGTTGTATGATTTAGAAGGTGCTGTAGGTCAAGAAGACCAAGACCTGAAAACAAATTCAATGTTCCAATAGCTGACAGTAAAAAGCAGCTATTGGTATATGTTATGGAGTTTAAAAGATCATTATAAGGCAATAAAGGCTAAAGAAAATCTACTAATATAAACTCCACATTGACTTTTTTATATATAGTTCTCATATTTCTACAAAAAGAGTCCTATCTTTAAGATGCACCCCGAGGCATCATTCATTAATGAAATTTAATGAAATCTATAGCTTCAATGTATACAAGATGTATCAGGAACTTATATTTAGGGATCTAATAATCAAAAATAGCTGAACCTTAGCTGAACCTTCCCTTTAGAAGATATAAATACCCATGCTGCAGAACTTTGCTGTGTATATAGATACATGAATTCCTCTTTTTTTTTAATCGATTTTTTAAAATTTTGATATTGTGGGGTACAGTTAAGGGTTAGGTATACAAATACGCTTCATTCAGGCCCCTTTGTTGATAACAGGTGTCTCCCCATCTCCAGACAGATGTTTGCTACCATTAGTCCAATCTCCCCCCCATAGTTTCCCAACAGTGTCAGTCATTTTCTTATAGTAGTGCATTGGATGATCAAGGTCCACTATATGAGTGAGAATATGTGATACTCAGATCTTTGTTTCTGTGAGAGGTCACTTACTATTATAGACTCTAACTCCATCCAGGTTGCTGCAAAATTCATGATTTTGTTCTTTTTTATGGCTGCATAGTATTCCATCATGTATATGTACCACATTTTTTTAATCCAGTCCTCTTTTGATGGACAGCATGGTTGGTTCCAGGTTCCTGCTATTGTGAACAATGCTGCAATAAACATTAGTGTGCAGGTATCTTTTTTATAGAGTGATTTGAGTTTTTCAGGGTATATTTCCAGTAGGGGGATTGCAGGGTCATATGGGAGGTTGATGTTTAGAGCTTTTAGGAATCGCCACACTGCTTTCCACAGAGGTTGCCCTAGTTTACACTCCCACCAACAATGTAGAAGTGTTCCCTTTTCGCCACACCCTCTCCAGCAGCTGTTATTTTTTGAGTTGTTGTTAATTGCTATTCTGACTGGAGTTAGGTGGTATCTCAGTGTGGTTTTGATTTGCATCTCCCTGATGATTAGTGAGGTTGAACATTTCTTTATGTGTCTGTTGGCTGCTTGGATGTCTTCCTTTGTGAAGTGTCTGTTTATATCTTTTGCCCACTTTATAATGGGGTTGTTCTTTTTTTCTTTTCAGCACGTTTGAGTTCCTTGTAGATCCAGGATGTTAAGTCTTTGTCAGACCTGGAGTTGGCAAATACTTTTTCCCAGTCTGTAGGCTGTCTTCCTGCTCTCTTGATGGTTTCTTTGGCTTTGCAGAAGCTTGTCAGTTTAATGAGGTCCCACTTGTCTATCTTATCCCTTACAGCCTGTGGGTTTCAGGTTTTGTTCAGGAATTGGATGCCAGTTCCAATTTCCATGAGGGTATGTCCTTCATTTTCTAAGGTTCTTATGGTTTGAGGTTTTACATTTAGGTCTCTGATCCATTTAGAGTTAATTTTTGTGTATGGGGACAGATAGGGGTCTTGTTTGAGTCTTCTGCATGTGGTCAGTCAGTTTTCCCAGCACCATTTACTGATTAGGTTCTCTTCTCCCCAGTGGTAGGTGGTGGAGGCTTTGTTGAAGATGAGTTGGTTGAGAAATTGAGGTCTTGCCTCTGGAATCTCAATTCTATTCCATTGGTCTATATGCCTGTTCCTATACCAAGACGAAGTTGTTTTGATGATTGTAGCTTTATAGTAAAGTTTGAAGTTTGGTAATGTGATACCACCTGCTTTGTTTTTTTTGCTGAGGATTGTTCTGGCTATTCTTGGTCATTTGTGTTTCCATATGAATTTCTGTGTTGTTTTTTCTAGGTCTGAGAAGAATGTTGCTGGTAATTTGATAGGTATTGTATTGAATCTGTAGATTGCCTTAGGTAAGATGGACATCTTCACAATGTTGATTCTTCCAATCCATGAGCATAGAATATTTTTCCACTTGTTTGTGTCATCTTTGATTTCTTGAGCAGAGTTTTGTAGTTTTCATTGTAAAGGTCTTTCACGTCTCTGGTTAGGAAGATGCCAAGGTATTTCATTTTTTTTTCTGGCTATTGTGAATGGAATTGTGCTTCTTATTTGGGTTTCTGTTTGTTTATTATTGGTGTAAAGAAATGTGATTGTCTTTTGCACATTTATTTTATATCCTGAGACTTTGCCAAAGGTCTTTATCAGTGTAAGGAGGTTTTTGACAAATTCTCTTGTGTTTTCAAGGTATACAAACATGTCACCTGAAAAGAGAGATAATTTGACTTCCTCTTTTCCTATTTGGATACCCTTGATTGCCTTCTCTTCTCTGATTGCTCTAGCCAGGATTTCCAATACTATATTGAACAGAAGGGGTGAGAGTGGGCATTCTTGTTTTGTTCCAGTTTTCTCAGGACATGGTTCCAATGTTTGCCCGTTTAGGTGTATGCTGGCTGTGGGTTTCTCGCAGATGGCTGTTACTACTTTGAGGTATGTTTCCTCTATGCCTAGATGTTTGAGGGTTTTTATCAAGAAGGGGTGCTGGATTTTATCAAAAGCTTTTTCTGCATCTAATGATATAATCATGTGGTTTTTGTTTTGACATCTGTTGATGTATTTATATTACATTTATTGTTTTACGAATGTTGAACCAGGCTTGCATTCCAGGAATGAATCTTACTTGGTCATAATGGATGATGTTTGAGATGTTGTTGAATCTGGTTTGCTAGGATCTTGTTGAGAATTTTAGCGTCTATGTTCATCAAAGATATTGGCCTGTAGTTCTCTTTTTTTGTTGGATCTTTACCTGGCTTGGGTATCAATGTGATATTAGTTTCATAAAATGACTTGGGGAGGGTTCCATATTTCTCAATCACCTGAAATAGCTTCAGTAGGATTGGAATCAGTTCCTTCTTAAATGTCTTGTAGAATTCTGCTGGAAAGCCATCTGGTCCAGGGCTTTTTTTTTTTTAGGTAGTTTTCTTATTGCATAGTCAATTTCCTTGATTGTTATTGGTCTATTTAGGGTCTCAATTTCTTCTTGTTTCAACCTAGGCAGGTTGTGTGATGACAGAAAGTCCTCCATTTCCTTGAGGTTTTCAAGTTTGTTTCCATACAAGTCTACATAGTAGTCTCTCATGATCTTTTGTATTTCTTCAGGGTCAGATGTGGCTTCATCTTTTGTGTTTCTGATTGTGCTTATTTGGGTTTTTTCTTTCTTTTTCTTGGTCAGTCTAGCTAGGGGACCATCGATCTTGTTAATCTTTTCGAAGAACCAGCTTTTTGTTTCATTGATTTTTTGTATTGTCTTTTTGTCTTCTGTGCCCTGATTTGGGCTTTTATTTTGGTGATCTGGATTCTTCTGCTGAAATTAGGGTTTTTGTGATCTTGCTTTACCAGCTTCCTTAGGTGGCTTGTTAGGCTATTAGTTTGTGCTCCTTCCATTTTCTTCATGTGTGTTTGTAGGGATATAAATTCCCCTCTTACTACAGCTTTTAAGGCATTCCAGAGATTTTGGTAAGATGTTTCTTCATTTTCATTTGTTTCCAGGTATCATCTTTTGATCTCTGTTTTGATTTCATCATTGAACCAAGAAGTTGTTTAGCATCATGCTGTTTAGTGACCATGTCTTTGTGGTTTTTGGGGGGACCTTGTTGGTGTCAATGTTTATTTTTATTCCACTGTGGTCCGAGAAGGTGCATGGTAGAATTTCGGTCTTTTTAAATTTGCTTATGCTTGATTTATGGCCGATAATGTAGTCAATCTTGGAATACGTCCCATTTGGTGATGAGTAGAATGTGTATTCTCTTGTCTTTGGATGGAGTGTTCTGTAGGTATCAATTAAGTCCATTTGGTCCAGAGTCACATTAAGGCTCTGAATCTCGTGGCTGATTTTTTGTCTCGATGATCTGTCGAGGGTTGTGTGTGGGGTATTAAAGTCCCCAGTTATGATGGTGTTAGAGTCAATGTCTTTAGTTTTCCTAGGAGTTGCTTTATAAAAAGTTGGTGCACCTATGTTAGGTGTATATATGTTTAGGATAGATATTTCTTCTTGATGGAGTGAGCCTCTTATCATTATGTAGTGGCCCTCTTGTTTAATTTTTAAAATTAAAAAAAAATTTTTTAATCTTTTAAAATTTTTAAAAGATAAAAAATTATCTTTTTAAATTTTTGATAGCTTAAATGGTATTTTGTCTGAAATTAGGATCGCCACTCCTCCTTTCTTTTGTATTCCATTTGCCTGGAAATTTGTTTCCCATCCTCTTGCTTTGAGTCTGTGCATATCCTTTCTAGTGAGATGGGTCTCTTGAAGGCAGTATATTGTTGCCTGGTGATATTTTATCCATTTTGCCATTCTATGTCTTTTCAGTTGTGCATTTAGTCCATTCACATTCAGGCTGATTATTGAAATGTGTGAGTTCATCCCTATCATAGAGTTCTTTTTGAATTGTTCTTCCACTTGGTTTATTGTCTTTCTTTTATTTTCGGGGTTGGTTCATGTGCATTTTATTCTTTTTCCTATACTCTTGTGAAGAACGTCGCTCTTTTCTTCCCCTTTTCTTCTGTGCTTAGTACTTTATTAAATGTTTCATGTAGAGGTGGTTTGGTGGCAGCGTAAGTTTTTAGGGATTGGCTATCTGGGGAAGATTTTAATTCGCCCTTGCTGATGAAGCTTAATCTGGCAAGGTAGTTTATTCTTGGTTGAAATTGTTTATCTTTTAGGACTTTGAAGATAGGGCTCCAAGTTCTCCTAGTCTGCAGGGTTTCTGTAGATAAATCTGCTGCTATTCTAATTGGTTTTTCATGGTAGGTGATCTGACCTTTTTCTCTTGCTGCCTTTAGGATTTTTTCTTTTATGCCTACTTTGTTTAGGCAAATTATTATGTGTCTAGGAGTTAGTTTTCTCATTTGTTGTCTTGCAGGGGTTCTCTGAATCTCTTGTGCTTGAGTTTTTGCATCATTGATTAGATAAGGGAAGTTTTCTTGAATGATCTCATGGAAGGTTTGTTCCAATGTGGTCTCTGTCTCTCTTTCTGCCACAGGTAGACCAATTACTCTTAGGTTAGGCCTCTTGAGATAATCGCTCATCTCTTGAAGGTTTTTTCCTGTCTTTTTGAGCTTGTTTTCTGTGTTTTTGAGATTTTGAGTTATTTCTATATTTTGGTCCTCAAGCTCTGAGATTCTTTCTTCTGCTTGGGTAATTCTGCTTTCCCTGCTCATCAGTTTATTGTTTATTTCATTCACAGTATTCTTTATTACTGTTATCTCAGATATCAGCTCCTTTCTAGTTTCTTCTTGAGTCTCCTAAATTCTTTTTAATCTCTCCATTAATGTTTTGATGTCTAAGTTTGTATTTTGAGACCAGTCATTCTGGGGGCTCTTCATTGTTTGCATTCCAAAGTCAGTTTTCTCAGTGTCTGCCCTCCCAGGAGTCTGGAAGAGACCCATATTCTTCTTTTGGTTTTTCTTCATTAGTGTAGATTTTCTCTCTCATCCCTTAGTGGATAAAGTTCCTGAGATCTAATCTCCAGCCTCTCCCCTATGTTTCTGTTGCAGGCAGTTAGCTTGTTGCCTGGGAGATCTATGACACTGGTCTCTATTCAGCATAGGGGAGGAGCTTTGTCTCCTGTTAATGATGTCACCATGGGAACCAAGTTGCAGGCTCTGATAGGTGGGTGGGGTGATGCGATGTAAATATGCCTTGAAATTGGCAGAGGTGGTGGTTTTACTTTCACTTTTAGGGGCCCTCTTGTGGGTCTCTAGGTGGGTCCAACTGCACAGCTAGGTGCTGGTTCTGGAGTGCCTCCAGCAGGCTGGGGTGGAAGAGAGGGTCGGGCATTCCCTCCTCTGGAGCTGTAAGCCTGCGATCAGCACCTTACACCAGCTTGGGGTTCTGCCCCCTTATACAGGCTTGTGGTCATGCACGCTGAGTGCCTCAGCCAGGGTGGGCCCAGGGCTTCCTATCTCCAAAGCTCCAGAGGGCAGGTGGTGGCTCTGGGTCCCTCCCAGGGCACTTTAGCCAGAAATGGAACCGGTATCTCTAAGGGGCAGGCGCTCAGAGCCTCCCTGCATGACTGGCAGCTTGGTGCTGGGTGCTGCTCATGACCATGTAGCTACCCAGGGATGGAGCTGGGATCCAGGATTTGGGATTCCCCAGCTGGCCGGAATCACATATAGTGGAGCAGCTGTGGTCCGGCCGCGATGTCTGGTCCTGCGTGGGACCAAAAGACCCCAAGCTTCATACCAGTGTGGCTGGAGGTGGGCGGGGGGTTGCAGAAAGAAAAGTAATAGTCTTTTTGGGAAACACGTTCAGAGAATCTCAGGGATCCACCTATGCGGTCGCCATCTTCAGGTCGGCCCCTGAATTCCTTTTTTTAAAAAATAATTTTTCTAACATATCTATTGGAAAGGGCACACCAGTTGAAAAGAGGTGGTAAGGATAGCAACCACTTCACCTTTCTAGTTCTAACTTAATTCAGCATCTATTGCATCAACTGCATATTTTATGAGTTAGTTGGTTTTCAAGTAACAAAAATGCAACACAAAACTCTATATCTTAAAAAGGGCTCATTGACAAAACCAAGGAAATGGTACAGGTGGATCTACATTCTGGGAGGACTGAATCCAATAGAATAAAACATAGACCTAGCTCAACTACTGGCCATATTGCCATGATCCTCAGATTAATGACCCGAGGAAAAAGAAACATACTCATTTCTGAGCAAAATTATTATTTACCTCAGTTTCTAGTATTGTTTTGCCAAAATCATTGTCAAGAGATAAAATAAATAATTTTATCAAACATAGAGATGCCCATGCCATACAGCCCATGCCATAAAGCCCATACCCATGCCATAAAGCCCATGCCATAAAGAGATGAGATAGACAAGTGGGATCTCATAAAACTGAAAAGCTTCTGCAAAGCAAAAGAAACCATCAGGAAAGTGGGGAGATAGTCTACAGAATGGGATAAAAATATATTTTCCAACTGCATTTCTGACAAAGGCCTAAACATCCAGGATCTACAAGGAACTCAAATGTGCAGAAAGAGAAAAATCAGACAGCCCCATTAAAAAGTGGGCAAAGGCACTTCTCAAAAGAAGACACACAAGCATGAAAAAATGCTCAGCCTCAGTAATCATCACAGAAATGTAAATCAAAACCACACTGAGATAACACCTAACTCTAGTAAGAATGACCACCATTAAAACAAAAAACAATATATGCTGATGAGGATGCAGAGAAAAGGGAATACTTCTATACTGTTGGATGGAATGCAAACTAGTTCAACTACTATGGAAAATAGTGTGACAATTCCTAAAAGATCTAGAAATTGACCCTCCATATGATTCAGCAATCCCCCTTCTGAGAATATACCTGGAGGAACTTAAATCACTCTATAAAAAAGATACCTGTACACTCATGTTTATTGCAGCACTATTTGTAATAGCAAAAATATGAAATCAACAGTACTGCCCTTCAAAACTGGACAGGATAAAAAATGTGGTACCTATACATGATGGAATATTATGCAGTCATAAAGGAGAACAAAATTGTCGACTTTGTACTAACTTGGATGGATTTAGAGTCCATAATACTCAGTGATTTATCACAGAAACAAATAATTGAGTACCATATGTTCTCACTCATCAGTGGACCATGAACATTTACCATAATACTATAATAAAGGGATTAACAGTAACTGAAAACTGCCAGGGAAGGCAGGAAGGGCACATAACATGAATTAGGGTAACTGATCTCAAACCAGGCAAAATGGGGACCAAAGATAGCCCCAAACTTTACCTATATGATGACCACTTGTACACTTAGTCCTGAATTATACCCCACATCTTTAAAATAAATAGATTAATAAATGATAAAAGTAAGTAAAGTTAAAAAAAATGATCTAAGCTTTTCACTTACGAAATTAAAAAAGGCCTGGCTTGGTGGCTCAGCCTCTAATCCCAGCACTTTGGGAGGCTGAGGCAAGTGGATTGCCTGAGCCCACAGGGTCAAGACTCACCAGGGCAACTTGGTGAGACCTCGTCTCTACAATAAATCAAAAATTAGCTGGGCATGGTAGTGCGTGCCTGTAGTGCTAGCTACTTGGAAGGCTGGGGTGGAAGAATCACTGGAGCCCAGCAGGTCCAGGCTGCGGTGGCCAGGAATGTGCAAATGTACTCCAGCCTGGGTGACGAAGTGAGGCTCCAACTCAAAAAAAAAAAAAAAAAGAAACTAAAACAAGGAAATGAAAGTTAAGAAAAACTCAACATAAAGAAAGGAGTCCTAGAGATAAAAGCAAAAAATGAGAAAATAGAATGTAAAAAGAGTAATGGAGAAAAATTAATGAAAAAAGAACTGGTTCTTTGAAAAGACCAATAAAATTGGAAAAACCTCTAGTCAGATGATCAGCATAGAAAAACAAAAGAAGAAAAGACACTAAAGACCAATATCAGGAATGAAAGTTAATGAACATTGCCAGAGGATAATAAGTAAATATGACAAAAAATATTTTATGCTGCTAAATTCCTTATCTAGGTACAATGTAAAACTTTTTTAGAAGACATAAATTATCAAACCTGTCTCAGTAAGCATAAATAAACTGAATGGTGCTATACCTATTAAAAGAAAATGATTTTGCAGTTAAAAATTTTCCCACAAAGAACATTCCAGGTCACTGGTTAATCCTACCAAACACATAAGATAGAAATACTACCAAATCTACACATTTTTCCAGGAAATAGAGGGGAGGAAACATTTCCAAACATATATCTATGAGATCAGTATTATCCTTACACCAAACCCATCCAAAAATATTATAAGAAAAAAAAAATCTCTAATAAACCTCATAAAATCAGACACAAAAATAAATCAAACACAATACTTTACAAAAAAAATTTCAACAGTATATAAAGAGTAAAACATTCTGACCAGACAAGGAATTCAAATGTTCCAATACTCCAAAACCAATCAATGTAATTCACATATCAACAAAATCAGAAATATATTATCTCAAGAAAAGCTGAAAAAAAATTAGAAAAAAATCTGAGCCTTGGCCCCCTCCTCTACCTTGGGGAGGTGAATCTCCTCTCTCCCTCTCTCTCTCTCTAATTTACTTTCCAAATAAATGACATTTTCCAATCTAAAAAGAAAAATAGAAAAAAATTTAGCATCTATTAAGAATCAAAACTCTCAGCCATACAGAAGAACAGAAGAGACGTTCCTTATTATAATGAAGGATATCTATGAAAATATTTAGATATAGCATTGTACTTTATGATGAAATAATGAAGGCTGTTCCCCTAAGATCAGAAACAAGGCAATAATGTCTGAATCCCCATCACCTTTATTTGATAACACATTGTCAATCTCAGCCAATTCAATAAGGTAAGGAAAATAATCAGAAAACATACTGATTATAAAGGACAAAGGAAAATAGTCTTAGTTCATGGATGAAATGATTAGTTTCTATGTCAAAAAAGTTAATGAATATGCAAATATATACTATATATTATATATAAATGCGTGTGTGTGTGTATGTGTGTGTGTGTGTGTGTATGTATGTGTGTCTGTGCATGCACGCATAAAATCCCACATCTGAGAATGATTGCTTTAACCTGTAGAATCCTGGTATCAGACAAAAGCAGTTTTACTTAGTTCAAGGCTATACACAATAGCAGGGTGGGAAAAAACAAACGATATCTGTGTTGGTGAGGAGAATGGATTTAGGACAGAAATATTATTTCATTACTTTTCCCTGACACTGTAACCATAGTAAAGGGATGCTAACTTGATGCAATTTATAGCTTCATGAAACAAACAAAAAAAACCCCGATTTTTCTGAAGCATCAAGCTTATCATTTTATTACTATGAAGTTTATGACATATGCTGATTTTTTTACTTGCTAGAGGATTTTTAAAATTCTCTCTCATTTAAGAACTGCTTAAGATTCTGTTCACTTCATTCTACTTTGTCTTTTTGTTTTCAATTATCCTAAAAGCTCAGAGATTTAAGAATCTTAATAAGTAGTTCTGTGTGGGGGGCCAGCCCCTGCAAAGAAATTTAGGAGGTATCTGGGAGTTGTGGTGGTGTCGGCGATTCTGTAAGGATAGATATTAAAAGAAAGAAAGAAAGAGACTGAGGGAGAAAGAAAGAGACTGGACTCTGTCTAGTGCAGAAGCTGTTTATTGAAAGTTACAGCAGGTATTTATCCCCAGATTTTACACAGACAGTCTCAAAAGCTTTTCATGTGAACACAAAGCCAGGTGGATGAGGGGCATCCCCCACCCACCAGCTGTTTCCTCAGGCATGAGGAAGGACAATCCCAATTAAATCACAAGACATTTACATGGACATAAAGCCACGTGGGTGAGGGGCATCCCCCACGCACCAGGTGTTTCCTTAAGCACGAGGAAGGGCAATCCCAAAATTATCTTACTGTTCCTCATGCTTGGTTAATATTCCTCAAAAGCAATACAACAATTTCTAACATCATAATATTCCAATGATCAATAACTTTTAAAACGTATGCATACACAACACCTAATGACTAACTTAAATCTTAATTCCTTTCTATTTTATGCTAATTCTACCTAAACTGTAGAAACTCTTAATTATATCCCAACCCAGTTCCTAAAGAATGTGGCCCAGTCAAAAGATCACACTCGGCCGTTTCTAGGAACAATTGTTTACAATCTCTTAACAAAATGGCTGTTCTAAAATTCTATATATCTATCTTAATTTCTATAAAAGTTTCTAATTCCTAATCCTAATATATAAAGCTGATCATCAGCAATAAATCTTCTAAAACTAAAACCCACATATAAACTGTAAATTGTACTAAGACCAAAACCACAATAGTAGAAAATGGGAACAATGACATTTCTAAAGTTAGCGTATTCTTATTAAACCTCAAAATATCATGATTGGTCATGCTTGAACTAACATGATTCCCTGACGTTAGCATGACCTATTCTACAAAACTTTCTATGAATAAAATAAATTCAATTTCTATAATAAGTAGAAAAACCCTACACTAACTGTAGCTAAAACCGGTCTAAAAGAATGCAGCCCAGTCCAAAGTTCACGCTGGGCCCTCAGGAATGTGGCCCAGCCCAAAGTTTGTGCTGGGCCATTTCTGGTAACTCTAGATAATCATCTATACCATCTAAAGCTGAAAACAGCTCTCCATAAGTATATACGAATTCTACAAATATACTTTTAAATCTTATAAAGAAGTTTGTACCATATTAAAGGCTCCCAAATGTAACCTGAGTTTAAATTATATCTAATACCTAAGCCAAAACCGCAATTCATGGAAAACAGGAACAATGAGTTTCTAGAGTGAGCCATGCCTGTCACAGTCACAGAGCCTTCAGCTTAGGTAGGTAGAGATCCTGTTGGCTAAAATGAAAAAGGGAGGAGGGAATGGAGTCAACAGTTTCTGAACGCATCCTAGTGGTCTCGGGTTCCATGGTCCACCTTGATCCCTAATGTTCAGGTGGGCCTTCATGGCCAGCTCCCAACAGTTCTGTAATGACAGGTAACTTCCCATTATTTTAGGTTTATGTTGCCATCCTTATTCTAACTGCTTAGGATCGATGCTTAGCTTAGCCTTTTTTTCATTAAGATACAAGATTTTAATCTTCATATTTCTGTTTAAAGTATACATTTCAAAATTGATTATCTGTATCATATTTTAGTCATTCAGTTACTAATATTTTTCTAATATTTATTATATTTTCTTTGACTTATATGCCTTTTATAAGTGTGCTTTTATTGACTTTTTGTTATTTATTTTTAATTTGATAGCATAGTAGTAAGATAATTTCAGTTTTCTAATGTGACTCCTTTGTGATATATTGAAATTTGCTTAATAAAGCTAATATTTGGTCAATTTCCTACATGTGCTTGAAAGGAATGTATATTTTGCAGCTTCTGAATATGGTAATATATATGTCAATTACATCACATTTATTTATCTGTTTTAAACAAATCTGTTTACTTGTTGAGTTTTTGGGGGGAGGTCTGCTTTTCTGTCAGATACTTATTCATATATTTTAAAATATACATCTTCTTGGTGGGCTGGTTCTCCTATAATTCTGTTATTTTTTGTTTTTTATAGTTCAAGTCTTTGTTATTGAATGCATACAAGATGTATCTCTTATAGATAACAAAAGTCAGATTTTAGTTTTTTAATCCATTTTGACAATCTTTATTTAAACTGTAACATTTCAATATTTTCTATTTATTGCAATCACAAGAAATTTTTTATTCTGCTGACTTGTTTTGTTTTCATATTCATTCTGCCAATTCCTTTTATGTTTTTCCTCCTTTTCAACTATTTTTCCTCATTAGGTTTCATAAACTCGACTCATTCATTAACTCTACTAGTTTACAAGTTTTTGTTTCTACTACATTACACAGTATTATAACCATAGCATTCAATTATATACTATTATATTATAATGTATAATATTTGTATTATTTGATAATTACTCTTTGCTTATATTATCATTTATATAGGAGAAAGAGTAAGACTAGTTTATAAGGAATGTTTATTTACATAAATGATAGAAAGCTTCTAGAAATAAAATAATTCTAAGAAAAAGAAAATTTTATAGAACAAAATAAGATAATTAGAACTATCTGGTAGAAATTAAATGAAAGGCCTGATAGAAACTAAATGAAAGGCCTATGAAATAAATAGATAAAGTCTCTTAATTCAAGAATTCATGTAGAAACTTTTGTGAATAGAAATATTCACAAATAATTTCAGAGGATATAATTTGCTTTCATAAATTGTAATTAGATATAACCTAACTAGAATGTAAGTTTCATGAAGGTAGAGAATTTTATCTCTTTTGTTGGCTGCTATATCCTTAGTTACTAAGAATCCTTATTTACTAGAATAATACCCAGCATATAATACATGAACATGCATTATTTAAACAAACAAACCATTTTAAGAAAACTTTAATATTTGATAAATATAGGGTTGTGTTGAACATTTTCTGTTAGTCCCTTCATAGCGACTTTGCAAACTCTACCTTGCTCTGTGCCCCAGGAAATGGAATTTTATTGAGTCTCAAGAAGTTTTCTTGCTCTTTGGCTTCAACTTAGTCTCAGTTAACAACTAGCCTCAGTGGGAGATCAGATGGTGGGAGGCGAATAAGGATGAGTATTTCCCTGACTTCGTGTCTGCCAGTTTGCCACAGGTTGGCTGTACCACTCCTCTGAAGGCCACTGATTTATCAAATAGCTGCTATTCCCTCTAACTTCAGGTAACCATTCCCATCTTCCATACTTAGACCCAAAGTAGTAACAGCTCTCCACTGTTGCTTGCCTTGAGGTACTAATTCACTGCTTGTTTGTTTTCCTTAAACTTTTCTTTACCTTTGCAAATCTACTTATTCATTTTTCCTTAATTACCTTATTTGAGTGCATCATCTTTTTCTGGCTTGGATTCTGACTTTGACAAAGGCCAAATTCATTTATGAAGAGGTTAAAATTAATATGACTCAAGAATATAGCTGAAGTAGTTTCATGGGTTGTCTGGTCTTAATTCTCTAAATATGTTATAGAAGACTCATTCAAAGAAGAAACTGATTGATGCTGAACCTGATATGCCAAAATTTAATTTACTCAAAAACTCATTTTCTAGCTAAGATTCATCTAGGTCTTAGACTTCAGCATTTTCATCACCAATATCTTTTAGAGAAATTTTTCACAGATACATACACACACTTAAAAATGTTTTTGGTGGAGCTCGGTGGCTCAGCCTGTAATCCCAGAGCTTTGGGAGGCCGAGGTGAGTGGACTGCCTGAGCCCGCGGGTTTGAGACCCGCCTGGGCAAATTGGTGAGACTCCATCTCTACAATAAATCAAAAAATTAGCTGGGCATGGTAGTGCATGCCTGTAGTTCCAGCTGCTTGGAAGGCTGAGGCAGAAGGATCGCCGGAGCCCAGCAGGTCAAGGCTGCGGTGGCCGGGAGTGACCACTGCACTCCAGTCTGGGGGACAGAGTGAGACTCCAACTCAAAAAAAATATATATTTTTGAGTTTGTTTATAACTCTCCAAGAACAACTACCAATATAGTGATAAAAAAAAACACACACACACACACAATAAAGTTGAGTTGAGAGGTGAGCAGCTAAACACTTCTCCCACAAACCAGCCTTTCTACACCTATGACCAAGATTTACACTTGACCAATATTTCATATTATTACATGTCATGGACCTTCAGAGTTGCTCACAAACAGGTTAAACCACAAATACAACACTTATAAATGAAAAAAATCTTGTGTACTACTTTGTGAATATATTTTTAATCATTAGACTTGTGCTATCTATAAAATCATATCAAAGGATTTATTAGTTAGGCATTGCATACCCTCATAAAAATAACAAATTTTTGAGGCAGTCACTATTTTTCCCTTATTTTCATATGAGTAAACTAAGAATCACACAAGTTAAGCAAATTGTCAAAGTTCATAGAGTTAATAAGTATTAGATCTGTAATTCGAGTAAGTATTCTTGTAGCTCCAGAGTTTAAGCTGTTAACTCCAAACTTTCAAGTGATTAAATTATAGTACAGAATAATGGTTATTAGTTGCAAGAAAAAGATAGTGCAATTAGGCCTTCATCTTACTCTGGACAATTATTAGTAGTTAATTGTGTGTCCTTTTCAGACTCCATTTCCGTATATATAAAACAGAGATAGTAAAGGTGCCAACTCATATTGTTGTTGTAAGTAATAAACTAACTTAAATAAGGCAATGAGTGTCAATAATTTGGCTCACTAAATTTTAAGTCATTTCATTTTTTGAGTTTCTAGAAATATTTGCCAAATGCAATTGTTTTATTTATTTACATTTTTAAGCAACTTTATTGAGGTCTAATTGACATGCAATAAAAGAGCATGCATTAAAGTGTACAATTTGATAAGTTCAATAAATGTAAACACACATGAAGCCTCATCACAAAGTAGATAGTAAAAATATATATATATTTAAATATATATACATATTCACCATAAAATATTTCCCATGCTCCTTTGTTCCTTCTTTCTTCCTCCCATCTACTTCTCTTTAATCTCTCCCCAAGCAACCATACCTTCTTTCTGTCACTATAGATTAGTTGCATTTTATAGAGTTTTATATTAACGAAATAATGCACTTTGTATTTTTTTGGTCTGACTGTGTTCATTCAGTACAATTGTTTTTAGATTTACCCATATTGTTGCATGTAGTTCATTCCTTTTTGGTATAATTAGTATCCCACTGCATGTATATGCCACAAAATATTTATCCATTGATGAGCATTTGAGTTGTTTCCAGATTGGGGCTATTATAAATAAAGCTGCCATAGCTTCTCATGTACAAGTCTTTGTGGGTATTTTCGTTTTGTTTTGTTTGGTTATTTTTAAAATATATATATTTTATTTTAAAATCAAGGGGTACATGTGAAGATTTTTTTACATAAATATATTGCCTGATGGTGAAGTTTGGGCTTCTGAAGGGCACCCATGTCATCATGGTGATGAGCATGATACCTGATGAGTAGTTTTATAGTCCTAATTTTCCCTCCTTCTCTCTCCACTTTAGTAGTGCCCAGTGTCTGTTGTTCCCTTTCCTGTGCCCATGTGTGCCCAATGATTACCACTTATGAATGAGAACATGTGGTGTTCAGTTTTCTGTTTCTGTGATAACTTGCTTAGATTGATGGTCTCCAGCTGCATTCATGCTATGGAAAATGGAATGATTTCCTTTGCTATTATGGCTGTGTAGTTTTCTGTGGTGTATATGTATCAAATTTTCTTTATATAGTCCACTGTTAATTGGCAGCTGGATTGGTTCCATGTTTTTGCTATTGTGAATAATGCTGCAATAAACCAGTGCAGGTGTCTTTGGGGTTCAACAATTTATGCTCCTTTGAGTATATACCCAGTAGTGGGATTGCTGGGTTGAATGGTAGATCAATTTTTAATTCTTTGAAAAATCTCCAAACTGCTTTCCACAGGGGCTGAACTCGCTTACATTTCCACCAATAGTGTGCAAGAATTCTCTTTTCTCTGCAGCTTTGTCAGCATTGGTTGTCTTCCGACTTTTTAATAATAGCAATTCTGAAGGTGTGAGTTGAAATCTCATTGTAGTTTTGACTGCATTTATCTGATGACTAGTGATGTTGAATATTTTTTCATGTTTGTTGCCCACTTGTGTGTCTTCCTTTGAGATGTGTCTGTTCCTTTACCCACTTTTTGATGGGATTATTTGTTTGTTTTTCTGTCAGTTCTTTTGAGTTCCTTACAGATTATGAATATTTGGTCTTTGTCAGATGCGTAGTTGGTAAATATTTTCTCCTAATCTGTGGGTTGTCTCTTCACTCTCTTGATGGATTCTTTTGTTGTACCTTTTAACTTAATAAGATGTCACCTGTCAATTTAGTTTTTACTGCATTTTAAGACTTGGTTGTTAATTTAATTCCTATCCTGATATCCAGGAGAATGTTCTGTAAATTTTCTTGAAATGTTTTTATAGTTTGAGATCTTACATTTAGGATTTTGATCCATTTGGAGTGAACTTTTGCATATGGTGATTGGTAGGGGTCCAGTTTCATTCTTCTGCTTATTACTAATCAATCTTCTCAGTACAATTTGTTGAATAGTATAATATTCTAATATTTTTTTTTGTCAGCTTTGTCAAAAATGAATTGATTTTATTTATGGGTTCTTGATCATGTTCCACATTCTTTTTTTTTTTTTTCTTCCATATGAATGTAAGTATTGTGTTTACTAGATCTGTGAAAAATGTTTCTGGCAGTTTGATAGAGATCGTGTTGACTCTTGATTCTTTTCGGTAGTGTATAGGCTTCTTAACGATAGTGATTCTTCCAATCCATGAGCATGGAATATTTTTCCAATGTTTGGTGCTATCTTTGATTTTTTTCTCTTTTCTTTTCTTCCCTTTTTTTTATATGAGTTTTACTCTGTTTCCCAGACTGGAGAGCAGTGGCAGAATCATGGCTTGCCACAGCCTCAACCTCCTGGGCTCAGGTGATCCTCCATGCTCAGCCTCCTGAGTAACTGGTACAACAGATGCACACTATGCTTTGCTAATTTTTCTTCTTTTCTTTTTTTTTCCTTATAGAGTCAAGGCCTCACTATTGCCCAGGCAGGCCTCAAACTCCTGGACTGAAGCAATCCTTCCATCTCAGTCACCTAGAGTGCTGAGATTACAGGCATAAGCCACTGTGCTGTGCTTGATTTCTTTAATAGTGTTTTGTAATTTAATAGTATTTTGCAGTTCTCATTGTCTTTCACCTCTTTGTTTATATGTATTTCAAGATATTTTAATCTGGGCGTCTGGCTATTGTGAATGAAGTTGTTTTGATTTGGCTATCAGCCTACATGTTGTAGGTGTATGTAAGTGTAACAAATTTTTGAGAACTGATTTTTTCCTAAGACTTTACTAAAGTTGTTTACTAAAGTTGTTTAATGGTAAAATATTTTGGGTTTTCTAGGTATAGAATCATATCATCTGCTAATAAAAGTAATGTAATAGTCTCTTTTCTTATTTGGATACTTCTAATTTTTTCCCTTTACTGATTGCTACGAACAGGATTTCCATAGTATGTTAAGTAGCAGTGGTGACAGTAGACATCCTTGTCTTGTTCCAGTTCTTAGGTGGAATGTTACCAGCTTCTGCCTGTTATATATAATGTTGGTAGCAGGTTTGTCATAGATGGCTCTTATTATTTTGGGGAATGATATTTTGATGCCTAGGTGTCTGAGGGATTTTATCAGGAAGGGTTGTTTGAGTTCCTTGTGGATCCTAGGTGTTAGGTCTTTGTCAGATATACAGTTGACAGATATTTTCTCCCATTCTGTGGTGTGTCTCCCTGCTCTCTTGATGATTTCCTTTGCTTTGCAGAAGCTCGTTAATTTGATGAGGTCCCACTTGTCTATCTTATTTCTTAAGGTACTGGCCTTTAGGGTTCTGGATAGGAATTCATTGCCAGTTCCAATTTCCATAAGGGTGTCTCCTGCGTTTTCTAAGGTTTTTATAGTTTGAGGTTTTTCATTTACATCTTGAACCAACCATGTTGCCCATCGAAGCTGGACTGGATAAAAAAATATGGTATATATACACAATGGAATATTATGCAGCCATAAAGAAGGAAAAATATATGGACTTTGCAGGAAATTGGATGGATTTGGAGTCTATCGTACTCAGTAATTTATCACCGAAACAAAGAACTGATTTTCATATGTTCTCACTCATAAGGTGACTTTGAACAATTATAATGCTATAAGAAAGTGATTGGCAGTAGTGGAAAACTGCCAGGGAAGCGGGGGTGGGACTGGCAGTTGAGGGAAACTGCTAGGGGAGGAAGGGGCATACCTCATCAACAAGGGTACCTGCATGATCAATGTTTGTATACCTAACCCTGAATTGTACCCCACATCTTTATAATAAATAAATTTTTAAAAAATAAAGAAAAGAAGGGTTGTTGGAGTTTATCAAATGTTCTTTCTGTGTCTATTGATATAATTATGCAGTTCATGATTCTGCATCCATTTATGTGGTAGGTTACATTTGTTGACTCGCATGTGTTGAACTAGCCTTGCATCCTGGGAATGAAGCCCAACTGGTCTTAACGGTTGACCCTTATAATGTTGTGCTTTATGTAGATTGCAGGCATTTTGTTGAGGATTTTTGCATCTATGTTCACCAGGAATATTGACTAGTAGTTTTCTTTATTTGCTTTCTGTTTGCCATTTTGGGGTATGAGGATGATATAGGCTTCATAGAATGACTTAGAGAGGAAGTCTCCTTTGTTGCTTGGAATTTCAATAGCATTGGTACAAATCTTCATTGCACATCTGGCAGAATTCAGCTGTGAAACCATCTGACTCATGAGTTTTTTTTAGTAGAAAGTCTTTTTTTTTTGAGTTGGAGTCTTACTCTGTTGCCCAGATTGGAGTGCAGTGGCCGCTCCCGGCCACCACAGCCTCGACCTGCTGGGCTCCGGCGATCCTTCTGCCTCAGCCCTCCAAGTAGCTGGAACTACAGGTGTGCACTACCACGCCCGGCTAATTTTTGATTTATTGTAGAGATGAGGTCTCGCCAAGTTGCCCAGGCGGGTCTTGAACCCGCAAGCTCAGGTAATCCACTCACCTCAACCTCCCAAAGGCGTGGGATTACAGACTGAGGCACTGAGCCCGGCAGTAGAAAGTTTTTTATTACTGAATTAATTTCTCGGCTTATCAGTCTGTTCAGGGATTCAAGTTCTTCCTGTTTGAATCTTTGGAGGTTGTGTGTTTCTAGGAATTTATTTCCTCTAGATTTTCTAGTTTATATGTATACAAATGTTTGTCATAATCTCTGGTAATCTTTTTTATTTCTTCAGGATCAGTTGTAATGCCACTTATTTTCATTTCTGATTGTGTTTATTGGGAGGCTTCTTTTTTATTGTTATCTGGTCTGTCAATCTTTTTTTTAATCAATATTTTTTATTATGCTGTTGTGGGGTACAGTTAAGGGTTAGGTATACAATTATGTTTCATTCAGGCACCCTGTTGATAAGAGGTGTTTTCCCACCCCCAGACAGATATTTGCTACTGTTAATGCCATCTCCCACTTCCCCCCATAGTTCCCAGTACCATCAGTCATTTTCTTATAGTATTACATTGGATATTCAAGGTCCATTATATGAGGGAGAACATGTGATACTCAGATCTTTGTTTCTGTGAGAGGTCACTCAATATTATAGACTCTAGTTCCATCCAGGTTGCTGCGAAATTCATGATTTTGTTCTTTTTCATGACTGCATAGTATTCCATCGTGTATATGTACCACATTTTTAAATCCAGTCCTCTTCTGATGGGCAGCATGGCTGTTTCCAGGTTCTTGCTATTGTGAACAATGCTGCGATAAACATACGTGTGCAGGTATCTTTTTAATAGAGTGATTGGAGTTCTTCAGGGTATATTCCCAATAGGGGGATTGCGGGGTCATATGGGAGGTTGATATTTAGAGCTTTTAGGAATTGCCACACTGCTTTCCACAGAGGTTTCACTAGTTTACACTCCCACCAACAGTGTAGAAGTGTTCCCTTTTTGCCACACACTCTCCAGCAGCTGGAGTTATTTTTTGAGTTGTTGATAATTGCCATTCTGATTGGAGTTAGGTGGTATCTCAGTGTGGTTTTGATTTGTATCTCCCTGATGATTAGTGAGGTTGAGCATTTCTTCATGTGTCTGTTGGCTGCTCGGATGTCTTCCTTTGTGAAGTGTCTGTTCATATCTTTTTCCCATTTTATAATGGAGTTGTTTGTTTTTTTCTTTTCAGCACATTTGAGTTCCTTGTAGATCCAGAATGTTAAGCCTTTGTCTGACCTGGTGTTGGCAAATACTTTTTCCCAGTCTGTAGGCTGTCTCCCTGCTCTCTTGGTGGTTTCTTTGGCTTTGCAAAAGCTTGTCAGTTTAATAAGGTCCCACTTGTCTATCTTCT
>NW_007246693.1:269293-270835 GCF_000164805.1 Carlito syrichta | reverse complement strand
TCGAAGATGAGTTGGTTGAGAAATTGAGGTTTTGCTTCTGGAATCTCAATTCTATTCCATTGATCTATATGCCTGTTCCTATACCAAGACAAAGCTGTTTTGATGATTGTAGCTTTATAGTAAAGTTTGAAGTCTGGTAACGTGATACCACCTGCTTTGTTTTTTGTTTTTTTGTTTTTTTGCTGAGGATTGTTCTGGCTATTCTTGGTCTTTTGTGTTTCCATATGAATTCCTGTGTTGTTTTTTCTAAGTCTGAGAAGAATGTTGCTGGTAATTTGATAGGTATTGCATTGAATCTGTAGATTGCCTTAGAAAAGATGGACATCTTCACAATTTTTGATTCTTCCAATCCATGAGCATGGAATATTTTTCCAATTGTTTGTGTCATCTTTGATTTCTTTGAGCAGAGTTTTGTAGTTTTCATTGTAAAGGTCTTTCACATCTCTGGTTAGGAAGATGCCAAGGTATTTCATTTTTTTTGTGTGTGTGTGGCTACTGTGAATGGAATTGTGTTTTTTATTTGGGTTTCTGTTTGTTTATTATTGGTGTAGAGAAATGCGATTGTCTTTTGTACATTTATTTTTTATCTTGAGACTTTGCCAAAGGCCTTTATCAGTGTAATAATAATCAGTGGAAATTTTCACAGTTTCTCTTGGGTTTTCAAGTTACACAATCATGTCATCTGTAAAGATAGATAACTTGACTTCCTTTTTTCCTATTTGGAGACCCCTTATTGCCTTCTCTTCTCTGATTGCTCTAGCTAGGACTTCCAATATTGAACAGGAGGGGTAGAGTGGGCATCCTTGTCTTGTTCCAGTTTTCAGGGGAAATGGCTCCGATTTTTGTCCATTTAGGCGTATGCTGGCTGTGGATTTTTCATAGATGGCTTTTACTATTTTAAGGTATGTTCCCCATCTGCCTAGATGTTCAAGGGTTTTTATCAAGAAAGGGTGTTGGATTTTATCAAAAGCTTTTTTGGCATCTAATGATATAATCATGTGGTTTTTGTTTTGACATCTGTTGATGTATTTAATTACATTTATGGTTTTACGAATGTTGAACCAGCCTTGCATCCCAGAAATGAAGCCTACTTGGTCATGATGGATGATTTTTGAGATGTGTTGTTGAATCCGGTTTGCTAGGATCTTGCTGAAAATTTAAGCATCTATGTTCATCAAAGATATTGGCCTGTAGTTCTCTTTCTTTATTGGATCTTTACTTGGCTTGGGTATCAATGTGATGTTGGCTTCGTAAAATGATTTGGGGAGAGTTCCATCTTTTTAAATCACCTGGAATACCTTCAGTACGATTGGTATCAGCTCCTCCTTAAATGTCTTGTAGAATTCTGCTGGAAAGCCATCTTGACCAGGTCTTTTTTTTGTAGGAAGTTTTCATATTACGTAGTCGATTTCCTTGATTGCTATTGGTCTATTTAGGGTCTCAATTTCTTCTTGTTCCAACCTAGGTAGGTTGTGTGATGTCAAAAAGTCCTCAATTTTCCTTAAGGTTTTCCAGTTTTGTTTACATACAGGTGTACGTAGT